>NC_051442.1:714950-745930 GCF_001649575.2 Kryptolebias marmoratus
GGTCTGGGCTCTGGAGCTCAACCAGTGACCCCCCAGGACCCAAAGAGCCCTCAGACCTCCTGATGGAGACTCTGGATTTAAACCACACCGCTGCGCACGGGGCCGAGACTACCGGGACAGGACGGACAGAAGGACCGGGACCGGGACCGGGACACGGACTCTGATTTCTGTGGTAGTTCTTCTTCTTCTTCTCCTTCTTCTTCTCCTTCTTCTTCTCCTTCTTCTTCTTCTTCTTCTTCTGTTCCCTCTCTGCAGAGCTGCAGACCAGATGTGGTCCAGTCCAACAAACATCTGTCTCCTGACAGAAAGAGCGCGTTTTTCTGCACGAAAACAAAATAAAAAGTTAAATAAATCTGCAGAATTAATGTTAAACTTCACGCGCAAAATAAAAAATATCCTAACTATCACTTTAAAAATCATCCGGATCCTCTGACCCTTTAAAAATAAAAACATAAAATAACTGAATCAGAAATCTCCATAAACTTTATTTTATAACAATCATTTCAGTGTTTTATTCTCATTTAATTTGGTCCTAAAACTTCAGTTATTTTCTCCACAAAGGGACCAAAAGTCGCGTCACGTTTTCCTGAAAATAAAATCTGAATTTGTTTTTTAAATTCACAATCTTTGTTTCCAACACTTTGAAGGAAAAGACCTAAATAATAAAAGTCTAAATATTTATTTGTCTGAGCTCAGAAGGAGCCCGAGCCGCAGGTCGATGGTTCAAATCCGAAAAATCAACTTTCTGCTCCTGTTTCCGTCCCAGAATCCTCCGCGCTTTCCGCCTTTTTTCTGTCCCAAATGTTTGAATTAATTGAATCTACCTCAACACTTTAATGTCACTGATGTCCGGAGGAGGAAGAGGAGGGACTCAGAGAAAGGACTAAAACACGCAGCTTCTCACTCCGACACGAAAAAGGCTCAAATTCAAAGAAGAAGAAATAATTAACGGAATAAATGTTTATTATTGTGCGCCTTGTTGATGAAACGTGTTTAGATGTGAAGTTTTATTTGGTTCCGTGAATAAACGGATTATTTTAAAACATTCTTGGTGCTTTTTTATTTTCAAAGTTTCATTTTATTATTATGAAAAAAGAAAAAAGTTCAAGGTCATGTTTTATTTGAATTTATCTGATTAATGTGTTTTTTTAACTGATGATGTTTCAGCTGCGAAAACTAAAAAAAATAAATTTATTTCTTCTAAAGACTTAAAAATATGAACCACTAAACACAATTCTTATTTATTTAAATTTACTTTATTTCTTTCTAAAAACATCCCTAATCCTAAAGTGATAACTTAATATTTGTTTTATTTTAAACTTTATCAATTTAAGTTTTCTTCCTTCCAACACATTAAAGCCAAATATGAATTTTATTTGTTTTTAAATACATTTAAAAAAATCAAAAGTAAGATATTTTTTCTGAATAAATAATTTAAACAGTTTTAAAGCTTCTCAGAGCTGCTGTTAGTTTTATTAGCAGGAAATATAAAGTTATTTAAAGTTTTTTGCTGCAGCGCCGCCTGCAGGTGGAGTCAGGAACTGAAGCTTCGGGGTTTTTAAAAACATTTTAAAAACTATTAAAGTTTTCATTTTATAACAAAGAGTATTTGTCTTTCACAGTAAATAAAGAAAATTATTTAAATAACTCCAACAGACCAGTTTTAGTATTTAAAATAAATAAATATAAATAAATATAAATGTTTAAAGAAGCGATGAAGGAACTAAATTTGTTTTAAGACATGAAATAAAAAACTTATTTCATTAAAACATGTTTAAGATCTTTTAATGGCGGAAACTGAGATTATTATTTGCAATAAATGTTGTTTATTCTAACCTAAAATAATTTAATGTCTCGTTTTATTTTTTATTTTGTTTTTTTTAAAATATTTTTAAAGGAAATAATGACATTTGTGTGAAAAAGCTGCTGAGTCTAAAAATTACAATTTATGTCTTAAAACACCTGAAAGTGTTAATATTAAAAGTATTTAAATAGCATTTATAGTTTAAAACCAATAAATGCTTCTGAACTGATGAAACAGAAAACAAACAAAAATAATCTGTCCTAAAATGAGTTTAATGTTTATAATTTAATGTTTATTATTGGGAAACAAAGTGAAGCTGAAGTGAAATAAAAACAAAACTAAAACCTATTTTTAAATTTTTATTTCCTAATGAAAACCTAAAACAAACAAAACCTGATCTGATTTATTTTATTGGTCTTTTTTTACATTTTCTATAACAATAAATTAATATTATAAATAAGAGGAACAATAAATTACCCTCGTTCTAACATTTCTTTATTTAATGTTTTGAAACAAATTAAAGTTTTATTTTACTGAATGTTTGAAAGAAATCTTTTTAAATATTTTAAGTTGCTCCAAATGCAGTTTGATCGTCTGTAGTTTATTTGTATATAAATATGATTTAGAAGTTTCCAAACAGGAAAAAAAACAAAACCTTAAAGTACCAAAATAAAAAGTTTTGTTTTTTATTTACCAGAAAGATCAACAGCGCCACCTGCTGGAGGTTTCATGGAGCTGAACTTATTCTAAGAGTTGAGGAATAAAGAAAGACGAGGCGGCTCCTTCCTGTACAATACATTTATTAATATTATTAAGAGCAGTTTGCAGCCGTACTTAAATATGATTTCGCGTGTTAATAAGGAAGGGTGTTTTCTACAAGACAAGAACAAACCTACAAGCAAAATAATAAAAATAAGAATAAAAAGTACAATAGACTTTTAAAAAGAAAGAAATCCTAAACGGTGATTCCTGGTCAGCAGGAGGAGGAGGAGGATGAAGGTGGACGTCGGTTCAGATGAACTGATTCACTGAAATATCAGCAGAAAATATAATCTTCTCTGAAAAGTTGAAAAGTTATACACATCCTTATCTTTTATGTGCTAAACTCTTAAAATGATCCGGTTGTTTTTCTGCTGAGACTCTGAAACAGAAACAGTGCTTTCAAATATTCAGCCGATCAGCTCAGAGTTCCTGTGGAGGAAAAAAAACCTTCAAATCTTCAGATGATGACTTTATACAACCTGCAGGAAGAAGGCTGAACTCAGGAGAGAAACAGAAGAAATCAGCGTTCACGTGGAAAAATAACCACCAAAGAAACAAAAAACCAAAGCGTTTCAGACTGCGCCTGGAAGGAGGCGACCTAAAGACCGGACCCAGACCCAGAGTCAGCTTTTATTTCATTTCAGACATAATGATTATCTGTGTCTGTCCCCGATCTGACCCACTTCAGGAAAGTTTGTTTCTTCAAACAATTCATTTACAAGAAAAACCCGAAGGAGGACCCGGTTCGGCCCGTTTCTCTTCCAGCTCGGACCCGTTTGGCACAAACTTCCCTCCGTCTGGATCTGTTAACAGTCAATTTACAAAAAAACAAAAACAAACATTGTTTTTAACTCTTAAGGCAGCGATTTTGTACATTGCATTTAACCGAGTTGTTTCTGATCGGGCGCTGGGTGTTGCTGAACGTGTGGACGACGTCCTGGACCCGGTTCTGTTGGACCGTGTGAGGAACTCATCCTTCGGTTCTGTTTAACGTCCTCAGAGGACAGAAGGTTCTGGTCCGATGGGGGATCAGACTGAGCTGCGGAGGGTGTGTGTGTGTGTGTGTGTGTGTGTGTGTGTTCTGCTGTGGTTCTGGTGGTTCTGGTCGGGGGAAGTTTTAGTCCAGTGGTTTGCCTGCGTCTCCCTTCTGGTCCAGGCGGCTCTTGCTGCTCTTCACCATGTAGATGAAGTAGGTGAGCGTCTCCTTCTCGTTGACGGGAATATTCCTGAAGTGACGGCTGACCGTCTGCCGGGACAGAAACGGCCGTCAGAGTTTCACTGAATCTGCTTATTTACAGGAAACTAACAGATTCAGTGCTGCAGAAATCCTCAGGTCTTAGAGGAACTTTTAATTGGTCAGTTTTATCACGTTTTAGGAAAAAAAAGCTGCTGTAACTTTAAAATAATCAGTCCCTGAGACCTACAGTTTTACAAATCTAACAAAACTCAAAACTACAAACAGAATAACTGATTTAAAAGGAAGAAGAAGTTAAAATGACGTCAACATTCAGCCACAAATAAACTGAAAACATCTTAAATATTATTCTGTGACATCATGAAAACTCTTTGCTTCTCTTCATAAAGTTTCTGAAATTTATTAAACAATTTTTATGCCATCATCCAGATCATTCTGTAATTTATCAGTCTGACAGTTTAGTTAAAAATATTAAACTAGTTCCCTGAAACGAGTCGTAACTGAGTTCGAGGAATTGATCAGAGTTTTATTAAACTGAAGCTGTGAAACGCTGCGACTGTTTGCTACCTCTGCCAGCTGGGCCTTGTTGAGTCCGGGTCGGGTCTGCAGCTTGTAGTGTCGCTTGTAGCGCCTCAGCGTGTTCACCTGCAGCTGGAAGAGATCCACCTGGAAACAGGAAGAGGGGGACGATGACTGCTCTGCCTCCAGAGTTCAGAGTTCATCGTCCAGAAGGTTTCTGTCTCAGGCACGAACCCAAAGACCCGGTACACACATGAAGGTTTTTATCTGCACCAAATATAATTAACTGTCATCAGTGGAGGGTTTTATGGTTAATATTCTGCCTGAGATCAAATGAGGCGGGACGGTCGATTCAAACATTCAAGCCTGAACCGAATCCAACAAAATCCTCTTTTTATCGACGTTTGTTTAAGACGCACCTCTAAAGGAAAGCTGACATGATCCAAAAGACAGAAACAGTCTCAGCCCCAAACTGTGGAGTTGTGATAAAAATCATTCAAAGACCATCTTCTTATCAGACAGAGACTGGAATCAGCCCCAGGTGTGTTAGCTGGAGGAAATCGTACCTCCGGCACCTCCACATCATGATCCGGGGACTCCCCTCCGTCGTCACTGGTCTTCCTCTTCCTCTTGTTTCGGACGCTCTGGATGAAGTTTTTGTGGAAGTCACAGATGTAGAGATGTCTCACCTGGAAGGATAAAACAAACGCAGGAAGGTTCGAGGATCAGAAGAAGAAGAGCTCGTGTTTCGACGCACAGGAAGCCTCTGGAAACAAACAGGAAGTGTGAAAGACTTTTAAACTCATGAAACTAAAAACAAACCATGTCTGACTTTCACTTTAAAACAACTTGAAGCTTTTCTTCACGTGACACAAACAGGTCACATGACCCCCGGCCCAACAAACCACGTGACCCAGGCTCACGGTAAACCTCCTGAATTAACGGCAGGCTCAGGTGAGAGCGGGGGGAGGGGCCTGGGGGGAGGGGGGGAGGCACGCCAAAAACCTTCAGCAGAAACCTCTGGATTAGCCAGATGTGATCAGAGTATTGTTTCTACAGTAAATCAGTTTGATTGGGGTGATTTTATGGGGCTCATCCCTCCCTTTAATGCTGCAGAGAAAACAGGAAACATGAGTTACTAGCTGTTAAAATGCTCCTCTTGATGTTTAATAGCTTAGATTTAGCATTAATAGAACCTTAATGAAGTGATTGTTCTGGTTTTAACTATAGTTACGATGCACTCCTGTTCTGCTGCAGAACTTCCTGAAGTTACAACAAATATTGTGTTTGTGTCGCGAATAAACCATCAACCAGGTAACTGTCCTTACCCAATTTATTTATCTGTGTACCTCATAATCTGCTTGTTTTTTGGTCTTTCTGAAGCCTAAGAACACAGAATTGGCATATTTTATGTGGAATCATACAGGTAATTTGTGAACTTTTTGTTGTTCTTGTGTCGCCCAGAGCCCCCAGGATATTCTTTAAACTTGAACAGAACAGCATTCTCTTATTTTACATCTTAGTCATGAAGTAATCATCAATTAAACAACAGTTTCATGTTTTTTCATGGATAGTTTAAAGCTCTGTAACCAACGTTTCCTAAGACTTTGAGTTGTTTTATTTTTATATGAACTTTAATTCTTAACTTCAGGTAAAGTTGTGCTTCTGTAAAAGGTCTTCCTTGGTTAATTAAATGTGAAATAAAAAATAAAATGATGAACTACAGGTTTATGTATTAAAGGTTAAAGATGCAGAGCATGGCTCAAATCGACTTTATAATCTGGGCACAAAATGACAGGGGGACGGATTTCTGTACAACACCGGGCTGGAGTCAGATTTCAGGCTGAAAGCGTCGACATCTTCCTGAAACAAACTGCTAAACAAACCCGGACAGATTAGGCAAGATTTTCCCTCAGAGAAGCGGGAGGAAGAGGAGGAGGAGGAGGAGGTGAATGTGGGTCAACTGACTGTCAGTTTCACCGGAGCGCCAACAGACAGGGGGCACCAAATGCTGCTAAACACCAGCAGAAAAACAACAACCTGTTTCTTTCTGTTTACAGACCCCCGGCTACAGTCTAACCACACGGGTTCCCGCTACGGATCAGAACAAAGAGGCTCTTACGCTCTTGTCGATGTCCAGTTTGAGTTTTTTCTGGGAGATGCTCTTCTGGATCCTCTTACTGAAGGAGGCGTTTCCAGCCGAGCGGCCGCAGCGCTCCCCGTCCTCGATCAGGCAGCAGCTCTGCCCGTAAAACGGCGGAGCCGGCGGCCCGTCGTGGCTGTCCTCCTCGGTGCTGAATCCATTCATCCTGCGCGGCCGGGGCGGATTGTCGGTCCGAACACCAGCAGCCGATCAGTGAGCCCGAACAGGACCTGGGTCTCCGGAGAACCCCCAGCCGAACCGAGCCTCCTGCTCTCACGCGCTGCCCTTTTCTTCGACCCGGCAACGTTAGCAGCCGGACAGCTAACTCGGCTAACCCGCCGCTTCTGGAGCTAACAGCCCTCCGCTTCCTTTTTCTAACTAACTACAAGCTGGATGTCCGCCGGATAAAAACATCCCTGTCGTCGGAACCACAACACTAAGGCTGGTTAGCTGCGGTGTTAGCGGGGCAGAAGTTGGCCGAGCGGCCGCCGAAGAAGAAGAAGAAGACGGCTGGATTCCTTCGGTGAGACCTCCGCACTTCGTCCCGGTAACCTCCAGCTACTTCACCGCCGGCGACGTCGGCCTCATTCGATTCAGAGTTAAAAAGCAACAATCAACAGCTCCATTCGACGCAACTTAAATTAAAATTTAGCAGTTTGCACGAAAATAGCCGCGGCACTCTTTCTGAAAAGCTCCTACAATGGAACATGCTCAGACTGTGTGGCGGAAGTTCCCAATCCGGTCTGTGATTGGCCGGCTTCTGACAAAGGCGGGGCTTAGAGCGGCAAATCTACGTTTCTATTGGCTGAAAGAAGCTTCAATCTTCGAGTCGCTTCCTCTAAATTTTCTACCATGAAAAAAGGCGTTAAAGGTGGTGTTGTAAACAGTTAAAGGGGCTTTTAACTGCGCAGTTCGCTAGTTTAACAAATACGTAGTTTTTAAGAATTAATCGGCTGTTACACAGTTTCTGTAACTCAAGTGCTAAATCCATATTTTTACTTAAACAACAATAACATCAATAAAACGAATTGTAAACCAACGAAGTTTGACAACAGTGTGGTTCGGTAGGAGTGGATAATCCGACTATAATGGATCCACATCAGGGTCATTTCAGTCTTTAAAGCATATCCATTTGCAAATTAAATCTGCATACAACCATGTTATTGCTGTACATTAAACAGTATATTTGTGTTAATTATGTTTGATAATTATATAGTGAAATATAAAGAGTTTATTGTACAAAAATACAGTTTTTGGATGAAAACAACACCGTAAACAGAAAAATATAAACTGAAGAGCATAAAGAGGTTTGTCTAGACAAAAACACCATAACATATGACATGTGGGAATTATGTGTTTATCGCTTTAAAATTTAATAAATTGTTTACTCTCATTATAACAGCAGCCTTGTTTTCTTTCAACAAACAGCAGAGAACAGTTCTCACAGAGAACACAAGAGGGCGACAAAAGCCCACAGATGAATTCAGACAAAGAGCCATTCCTTTACATGCTGCTGAATATTTAAACCAAACACTCAGGGATTTATTTGAAATATTCAGATTTTTAATCCACAGTCTGACTATGCTGGGTTTAAATCTGCAGTTAACCAGATTAAAGAACTCTCCACTGTATTACATTTGAATTAGTGCATGAAAGCAATACCTTTTAATAGTGGTTATTATGCAAAAACTTCTCAGTTCCTCAGAGGTTTACAGACTGCTGGTTAAAGAGATGCTTCACAGAAGGAAGTATGACTCCAACAACGTTTTTAGATGCGTTTCTGTCATCAAATTCAAAATTATTTATATTTTTCCCAAAAAATGGTATGATTTCTTAGTTTGAACATTTGATATGTGTAGATAGATGAGGATATTAAGGGAGGGTCACCAGGTCAGACTGACCAAACAACAGATTGATTAGAATTTATAGGAACATAATTAGATTATTTAATCTATTCACCCTTATTATGATCAGATCTCAGCAGCTGAAGCTGAATTTGTTCATCACAGGGAACTCTATTATAATATTTACACTGAATAAAATGTGGCAGCTGAATTTTGTCTTTAAGGTTTTATTACAAAAATAAAACTAAATCAGGAAAATAAAATCAACAATAAACAATTAAGATGACACAGCAAAAATAAGAGTTTATAGAATATTTGTGAGGAATGACTGTTAAGTAAGATGAAATAGTGATTATTAGTTTATCTAAACAATTCTTTGAACAGAATGTTTGAATTTTAGGATTCATGTTTTCAGTTTCTTATCTGCTCGAGTGTTTTTGGAAAACTTTAAACTGTTTCAGTAAATAGTTCACTTTGGAATTTGGTCAGAAGATGTTCTTAATTCTGGCAGGTTTTCGGGTTATGAAACATCAGATTGAAAATCTGCATCAGTTAAAATAAAGTAATTAGACCCTAAATCATCAGAACCTGTGGAGGAACCTGTGAGGAACCTGGAGGCTGCTCAGGTCCCGACAGAACCACGACAAGGAGGCAGGTTAAGGTCCGGAGCCCGTTGCAGGTCAGAGGTCACCTGAGGAGGGTCGGCGAGGAGGCAGCCGGAGCCAGGAGTCAGGAGACTGGTACAGTAAGTTATTCCTCTGTCTGCTGGACTTAACAACACTGAGCAAAAAGGTTATGTCAGGTTACAAAACAACACAAAGACAAAATGAGGAGAAGGTCTTTAAACTACATAATAAACTGACTTTACACGTGTCCTAAAACAATCAGGATTCACTCAGGTCAGGATGAACTTCAGAGAGAACAGTCACTGAAAGATGACATGAGGTCAGAGGTCATGGAAACGGAGGGGGGGCTTCATGCTACACAAGTTTACCATCTCTCAATGTGAAGAAAACGTGGTTTTACTCTGTTTTTATTTTATATTTTACACAAAGTCCAAATTGGGGTTGTATTTTAATTTGATGTATTGTTGTCTGCCTTGACTTTAAAGCACTTTGGTCAGCTTCAAATGTTTTATTTAAATAAAACAACAACAAATGACACCAGAAAAAATCAAACACTAATAGTCTAACTTCTCCAGAACAGCAGCTGAGTTTTAAGAATAAGTATTGAAAGACATCTGTATGATTTTAGTTTAGTTTAACAGATTTTTCCTATGTTGTAATATTTGCTGTCATGTCCACCCTGAGGAGGAGGAGGAGGAGCAGCAGCTCTCACAGAAGGAAGAAGAAGGATGCATGAGATCACACCATGTAAGGAGTAATAAAAGGGACAAAAACAATTGGATCCTTTTTGTCTGAAATGCCCATGAGCCCAATAATGGATATCTTCGATAACACAAGACTGTGGGAATTTAATATCCTGCTGTCTCTTGTTGAGCGGAGGGGGATGCTGATTGGGTTCTGACTGATTGACTTTTAAAATGGCCGACGATGGAGCAGAGGAACATTAAAGGGGTTCTCACTTTGCAATTTAGAGTTTTATATCATCGGAGAAAAGGCCTTTAAGAGGCTATAACGTGTAAAGTGTCTCTTGGTGCGTTCAGACAATCTGAGCGTGCCCAGGAGAGCGGAGGAGGAAATGGTCCGTGCCGAGGACAGATTTTCATCTACGAGTAAATCACCGCTGGCGAAAGGTGCTGCCACTTCCTGTGTTGATGGATGAAATGATTAAGACGTTAACATTTTGTAAAAGTGTGTTTTAAAACAATCAATCTCTCAGATGATTCAAGTCATAAAAGCACTCTGGGACGGCAACGAGCCCAAATAATTATTTTAGAGAGAAGAAGGGGATGATGGCCTGAATGAGCAGCTTCTCCTCTGGTTCGAAAGTCTGGATTACAGAAAGAAGAAATGTCAGGTTAACGAAACAAAATGACCCGCTGCCTGTTTGTCTGTTAGCAAAATATCTCAAACCACTGGACAAATTTTAACTCATTAAGTAATAAATGAAAACCTAAAATGGATTAACCTCTGGAATCAACCTGATTCAAGATGGCTGCCACAGCTAATCAAAATGAGCCAACACAAAAATGGGAATTTGAAAACTATGGAGCCTAACTTTGGTGTGGTAGTAGCTGAGCAGCATCCTCAGATCTGTGTCGAACACAGCGACATGCAAACCTCTCAGGTTAGAGAAAAGCAACCTTCAGGAAATCAGATGAGGAGGGAAACTAATAAAACACATCGGATGAGTTCACGCCTGCTGCATTTCTGAGGCTTGACTTTTGTAAAAACAAAGTGCATTTGGTGTTCAGACTCCGGGCTCCTCAATCATTTATCCGTGTCTGAAAAACATCCTTCAGGGGAGCGAGCCGTCTGCAGACGTGCACACTGGGCTGCATGATAACCACCAATTTTGTGACAAAATTGAGTGTAAGGGAGCCCTCAGGCTGCAGAAACACTGAAATCAATCGGGCACATTGTGTCCCACACACTCGTACGTTTCGTGCCCTCTTCAGCAGATTTGACAGAGGACTTTGTGAGAAGCGTGGCTCTGAAAGGCACCTGCTCCTCCGGTGGACTCGGTGTGACTGCAGCCAATTATCCTGCCTGTCACTTCCAGGAGCAGGAAATATCCACCGCCGCCTCCTGTTCTGACAGCCGTAAAAACGCAAACGGACAAGGAGGTGACTACTTCCTGGTGGAGATCTGATAAACTGTCTCAGCGACATGACACGAGTCTTTACAGAAGAAAGCTGCAGCTGTGAGTCAGCAGAACTGGACGGCTGATGTTTGAGTCTTAAAGACGTTTCACAAACATGGATTTGTTGGTACCATTCCTCCAAAACAACAAAACAAAAAAAACTGTTGTGACCGGAGGCAAAAAGCTTTGTGTTTTTCTGCCAACAGTGGAGCCTCCTGGGTCTCCTCCATCATTATGTGACGGATGATACAATCAGGAAGTGACACACCTTGATGTTGGCGTTTAACTCGAATGCTGTTGGATTTCCTGTCCCTCTGACCAACCTGGGGTCGCATTTCCTCTTGCGTCCACTCCCTGGTAGGTTGTCTACAGTCTCATGAACCTTCTGCTTTTTAATAATCTTGTCAGCTGTGGTCAGAGGAACATGAAGCAGCTTGGAGATGTTCTTGTAGCCTTTAGCTTCAACATGGAGATCTATAATCTCCTCTCTGAGCTCCTCAGACAGCTTCACCTTTACTTTCTAACAACCAGAGGCTGTTTGCTGCCTTTAAATCATCTGAACGGCTGCAGAAAAGCTCCCGTGATGCTAATTAAAGCCAAACACATCGTGTGAAAAATGACTTTAATGCAAAATTTAATCATGTTTTTAAGGAAACCAACAAATCAGACCATAAAATTTTAGGTTGTTTTTGAAAAATAAACAAATCATTTCTTTTCACATATTTTGTTTGCAGATGTATATTAGACAGCTGCTTCTCACTGAATGACTTTTCACAAGAAACACTTGTTTCAATCAGCTGTAAGGGTTAATTAACTGTCAATATTAGTTCTACAGCATGCTTGAAAACAACAAAGTGACCAAACAGAAAAAAACATCAATAAAATCAAACCTAAAACCAATGCTGTAAACATGAATGTGCCGCTCAGATCAGGAGGAAGTCTGATCTGAGGCCGAACGGCGGAGCAGCAAAGGTCGAGGATCCTAAATCAAACCGGGGAGAAGAAAACATCAAACGACGTAACGATTCATTCCAGATCGATTTCTGTGTTGTGTTTACTGTTTATAATTTTCCTGCATAAAGGAGGGTGTGAAATGCAGCCTCCTGCCAGCCGGGGTGGCACTTTGACTTATTGCTTTCTGACCTTTCGTGGCATTTGGAAAGGGCAGCTCTGCAGACAGATGGTGCACACTCGTATGCAAATTAATAATATTAGGTGAAGGCGGCGGCGGCGGCGGCTGGCTGTATCAGTGATTCAGATAATTTGCTCTGTGGGCTGATAAGTGAGAACGATACTCATACTTGTATTATTTGCATCGTTTGCTCAAGTTTCTACATAAATATAAAAACTTTCATACAGAAACATAAATGTCAGAGGAAAAAACGCTGAATTTTTAACAAACGTCTTCAAGGTTTGATATTTGCTGCCAATCCAAACTCATTTCAGATGCTAAGTTACTGAGGATATGCTAATTTTATTCACCTTTGACCTTTAACATTTTTATTGCACCGGAAGACATGAATATTTATAACCTTTGCTGTATTTACACACACTGCTCATTTTAATCACAAATAGCTGTATTAGTGATGACCCAACGCCGTTAACGAGTGGGTTGGTTTGTTTCTCAGAGGTCAGAGGTCAGACAGAGCATGGTGGCTGAAATAAAATCAAACAATTTGAAGAAGAAATATCTTTTTTATAGTCTCTGAAAGTGCAGCGTGAACACACAGCTGAAGTTTACCGAAGAAGCCAAGCAGAACACTAGCTGAAAGCTAAAAGGAGCCAAAGGCTAGCTAAATAGTTGTTTTATTGTGTTTGGAATTGAATTTTTAATTCGTTATTGTGTGTTTAGCCTTGTCATTTTATTTTTATGCTTCTTTTATTTCATTTATTACTGATGTTCAGCTCTTTGTTCCAGCTGTGGCTGCTGTTAAAGCAGCTGTATAAATAAAGTTGATGATGATAAAAGCTAAACGTAGAACTCCTACGCTGAAGTGGATTTCAAACAGAAACTGTTCTCGAGGGAACTGAAGAGCTCTTAATGTATTTCTATAAATTTAAACATGTTGACACGTTTAAATCTATCCGTCCATCTTTATTTGTTTATTGTTTATCGTAGTTCAGAATGAGCTGGAACCGTGTAGCTGGTGGTTCATCTGAATGTCTGTTTCAATGAAAGGGTTCGGATCGGTTCCTGTACGGTTATTCTTGCAGGAATGTCAAGATTTTCCTGCAGGAAACATTTCCAGGCTGCACAGAAGAAGCTACAGAATCTAGCTGCTGCAGTTTGGTTTGGATAAAAACAAAAACAACAAAGAATTTACAGAAAACCAGCAGCTGTTGGAGCCGTTTTAATCCTCTTTCAGTTCAGTCAACAGGTCGTTTCTTCTCAGGTTTAGTGCTTTTATTCCACATCTGACCCCAGGTCTGCCTTTTTTGTTCCTTTGACATAAATAAATGACTAAACATTGCATCACTTTTTCAGATTTGGTGTTTTTTCACATTTTAACAGGCTGTGTGGCTTCAAAAAACTGGAGTTTATTATCATTTTATGTATCTTTTATTTCCTTTCAGCTCAGTCAAAGCAACAGGAAGCTGCAGACTTTCCTCCATTTCTCCTCGTTTCTCTGAAGTTTCTTCCTTTTCTGACGGAGGGAGAGGAAGACGGCAGCTCATTCCTTCCTCGTTTTCCTCATCTGTTCCAGTCTGACTCGTGACAATTCAATCTGTCCAGCGTGATTCATGGACGCCCCCTGTGACCTCTGCATTCATTGATCCAGCAGTCCTGTCCTTTAGAGCCGAAGACGAGGAAACGGGCCATCACCTGTTAGCTCTTCATTTACTTTGGCTTTTTCTTGTTTGATTTGTGTGAGTCGTTAATGAATGAAATATCCAATAATTTATCATTCATGCTCCAAAATCAGAAGCTTGCCGTGTTTTTATAAACTGGAAAACAGAAATAATGAACAAAAAGTTTTGAGACAAAGTTTTCCAACATCTTCAGCTCATCTATAAAACGTATATGAAGTTAACTTTCACTGTCAGTGTTTTAAATCTGACAGCAAAAGTTATTAAAAAAGAATTCGGAAGTTTCCATAAAGATTTTTTTTTGGGATCATTCTTCTTGTAGCGTTTAAATCTCAGGCTTTCTGCTGATATTTAAATAAACAGGAGGAGTTGAAGAAGAGTTCATCCTGCAGCCTTCTTGACTTTTATTTCAACTCTCCGGCTGTGTGACAGTCAGGAAGCTGCGGGAAACATTACAAATCTGAACTTATTGGCCAGTTGTGTCAGTCTGCTGACATTTCTGTAGGGGAGTGAGGCCCACAGCTTCGGGTAATAATAGATTTAAAACTTCTGTAAAAGTTTCCATCTACTTAAAATAAATGTCAGGTGGGACATTTGGACAAATTCCATGTTTTACTGCAGAGTTAAAAAAGGTAATAAAAGCATCTATAGACAGAATATTCCTAATAATAACTTAATAAACTAGATGAGAATATCCAGAAAATCAAATATCTGTGAAGTAAAAGAGAAAATAAATGAGTCAGCATGCTGAAAACTAAACTCCGTTCAGTTTTAGGACAAAAATAAATAAAAACATAAACAAACCTCCTCATATATTTTTAGAAGTAATGCATATTGCCCGCTGCTTTTCATGCTGGAGTTTCAAACTAAAAGTTCATGTAATCTGTCAGAGTTTAGAGTAAGTGTTGGGGATGACCCTCAGCTACTACCACCATCAATTTCAGGTCAACATGTGTAAAAACGACCAGCGTTCACTGACCCCTGACGTTTACAACAACAGGCTCTGTTATTTCCTGGAACATTGACACAAACGATTCCACTTCCTGAACAGATCATAAAGTTATTAAATCAACACGTTCACGGCGTGTTCACCTGCAGGAATCTGCAATCAATCAAAAGTCAAACAGATGCTGCAGATGTTCGTCTCAGTTTAAAATCAGCTCAGATTCCTCAAATGTTTTCATTCTCAGAACTGAAACAAACCTTTTCTCCCCTTCAGTGACCCTGATACACCTCCACGTGTTTCAGGCATTTATTGGTTGTTCTGGTCCCAGATTTGACCTTTTTATTTCTGCACAAACACACAGGAACGTCCTTTCACAGATTAATCACGACCATCAAGTCCACAGATTGTTATCAGCTGCAGCCAACTGCTGAGTTTGTGTGTGTCTTTTATCGAAATGCCTCTTGAACCAGTGGGTGAATTTTAATGAAACAATCAATCGGTCGTACGTCTACAGCTGATGAAAATTTGGTGTCAATCCAAATAAAGATGGCCGCCGCAGCTAATCAAACATAGGAAACACAATAATGTGGGTGATATGCATTCTTTTAAGGAATGCCAGACCTTTCATTAACATATTTCTTTTTTCTGTGAGCTAGTTGCTAAAGAAGTCCAACTTTTGTTTCTTCTTCTGTGGTGTCTCTAACATCCATTCAGACCTCTGATTTCATTACATGACGGGAACCTTTTCATGTGTTCATGGGCTGACAGGATTATCCCGGGACTAGATTCTTCTAATGTCTTTATGCTGCACGGTGCTGACAGCCCAGCAGACTCCTGGAAGAGCCTCGTGTTCCAACTTATCATCTTCCCTCAAGAATCAGATGAACAAAGCTCCATAATTTGACTCATATGGATCCACCTGCAGCAGCCAGCGCTCCCACCGGCTTCCAAATCTGGGCTTTATTCAACCTCAGTCATGCAGGATGCAGCCAAAAGTTCATTTAAAGGGGAAAACAAACAGAAAAACCACTCTGGGATTTCATTAGAATAAAAGCATGAGAGGAGGGAAAGCGCCTGTGAGAGGAGAGAACATGCAGATAGGTGCAGTAAAACTAGGCCATTATTTACTACTCCTCTTTTATTTTTAATTTCTAATAAATTCTAGAGGCTGTTCTTCCTGCTTGTGTCTGGGTTTAAAGCAGGATATCCATATTTCATGGCTGTCTGCTTCTTTAACAGAAAGTCACATTCTCTGGAAACAACAAGCCTGCAGGAATGAATCCAGGAAGTCAAACAGCCTCTGAAGCTGTACTCCTGCTTAAATTATATAAAGGTTGCAACCTTCACTCATTTTATCAACCAAACACCGTGCATGTGGTTAAAAAAGATGTTTTTAAAAGATATAAATGCAGAAGTTTCCATCCACTCATCGTGTAATAATAAGAAATTATTTGAGGCTTGATTTGATTTATTTGGTTCTTTTTCCAGGGTTGGATGTTTCTACAACTTCGATCATTTTTAAAACAAGATTTGACTACATTAGTTTCATTTTACAATGGATTTTCTTTAATTCAGACAGGGTCAAATATATGCATACACCCCTACTAATTTTGGATTAATGGTGTCTCCTGGACCTCAGGCTTTTTGTCTCCATCAACAAACTTCAGCAGAATTCTGGCTGATGTTTGACTTTTCTTCTGGACAGAATTAACCGATTTCTGGTTTCCTGGTTTCAGAGACGACTTTTAATCAGAGGCCACAAGTTTTCAGTCAGCCTGAGGTTGGAGCTTCAGGAAGACGCTTCCAAAAGCTTCATGTCAGCCTGATTCATCCAATCAGAGGCCAGCTCTGATGATTTATCCAATCAGAGAGCAGCTCTGATTTGCTGTTGATCTGAGGTGAAGTTGAAGAATTTGGAGGTAGTCTTCTCTTTCTTACCACAGCATGATGCTACCACCACCATGCTTGACAGCTGGTTCAGTGTTCTCAGGTCTGAAAGTCTCACCTCGACTCTTCCAAAAATCCTTCTTGTCTTTGTCTGATCTGACCGTCAAACTTGTCTCCAGAAGACACCTGTCCTGCCCATGTGGACAGCTGCAGGTTTCAGTCCAGCTTGAAGGTTCTGGAGCTTCTTTCTTGGTCCTCTCAGTCCATAGCGATGTCTTCACTGTGGACAGGGACTCTGGTGGACAGGGACTCTGGTGGACAGGGACTCTGGTGTTCCAACAGTTTTCAGTTTCTTGATGGTTCCCGAGTTCTTCCTAAACATCCAAACCAATTTTCTTTCAGATGAATCCTGTTCCGTCCAATAAGTTTTTTATGCTGCAGAGAGAAACTGCCAGCAGCAGTCAATCATGATCGTTAATGAAACGTTAATTGGCCCTGTCCTTAAAGGACATTTTCTAACCTTCAGAACGATGCATTCAAAGATTCAGGTGAATGTAAGGATATCTGAATCAGAATCCATGCTGATGTCCATGGAAACATCTGTTCACAGCTGTCCTCCAGCCCTGCAGGAGAGCTCCTTCAGACTATTTTACCTCGAGACAAGAATACTAATGAGAACTAATCCTCAATGAGTACAAAATACCACTTTGCCCCTCAAACTAACGTGACATTTAGGAGCCATAATTTCATGTATCATTTTAATTGGCATAAAAAGCCGACGGGGAACAGAAATAATAAAAAAAAGAAAATGGCTGCAACAATTTCTAAGAGTTTCTGCTGATAAGAGTCATAAAACAGTTCTGTTGTTCGTGTTGCTGCAGAAGGTTTCACACAAATTTTATTTTGGATGTGAAAATGTATGATATCAAATCTAGTTTTCATTTAAAACTAAAAAAAAGTGTTGAGTTTTAAGTTTTTATTGACATTATTTTGGGTTTACTTTTAAAATCCCTTGTTTTGTCACCAACCTTCATGTTTGTTTGGTTAATTGGGATTATTTACAATATTAACTAATTATCTGATGAACCAAAGGACAGATTTTAATGAAACGCTCAGAAATAAATCATTACATTATTCTTTAAATATACAACTGGAACTGATAAACTTTAGGAGACTCAGTAAACCTAAAACAGCCATAACTTGGATAATTTTACAGACATTGAGTTAAAACTTGGTGTGGTAGTAGCTGAGAGTCATCCTGAAAACAGCCTCAGTTTGGAGCAACAAATGATGATGAGCTAATGGCTAGTCTGAGAAGAACCAAGACCAAAATAGATTTTTGTGTCTTTAAAATAATTTCAGTCTCTAAATATTTATCCCAACACTTTTTTACAAACTTTATAAACAAAGTTTATACAAACTGTGGTTTAGGCTCACAGTTAAAATAATAATTTAAAAAAAGACAACATTAATAATTATTTCTGAGAAAAAAGTGATGTGTGAAGTTAAAAGCACAGCTCTGAGAAAATCTGACTCCATCTTTGTCCTTTTTATGATCAGCTGTAGGGTTCAAAGGTCACGTTTATGTGACTTTACGTCAACTGTCAGATGATCTTCTGTAGTTCTGTCAAACAATTTATAACATCTTCCATTAAAAAAAGGTCTGGGAAATGATCAGAATCAATCTGCGTGTCACTTCCTGTGACCTTCAGAGGTAATTTAATCTGAATCCCAAAGATTTTTATTTTTCCTGACTGACAGCGAGGCTGAAGCAAACAGAATCGAGTCACTTTCAGTTTCTGTGTTTTGACGTTTTGATCGTTCCTAAAGTTTCTGTCAGTCTGACCTTAATGGAGTCAAAGACTCACCGTTAAACAAAAAGCTCTCTGTTTAATAAAGCAAACACCAACACATTTATAACGAAGGAAAATTGTTGTTCTTTAATTACATATGTATACGCATTAAAAATAAATACGTCAACAAATTTTTAGACAATACAGAAGACTTTAGTCTTTATATGCTGTATAAAAATGTTACAACCCACACTTACTTTAAATCTTATTGTAGTTTTTAAATATATTCTGTAACATGCACAAAAAGAGGTTCAGACGATGGAACCAGATCTTTAAGTTAAACAATCTTTATCTTTTTTAAAATGTAAGGACTGAGCAGGAGATGGACCAACGGATCGGAGTTTCGTCTGTTGAAGAAGGAGCTGATGATGATGATGATCATGACTGACAGAACCAGATCCTGGTCTCCTCTGCCGGGCTCAGCTTTAGAGATCAGGTGAGGAGCTTCATCATCCATGGAGTCACTGCTCCTCTTCATCAGCAAGAGTCAGCTGAGGTGGTTCAGACATCTGAGCAGGAAGACTCCGTCTGCAGGAGACCAGAAGTCTCCAGAGGGATTAAATCCAGGGGACAGTATATAGGGGAACATCTGGGGAGCCGATGGATGGATGGATGGATGGATGGATGGATGGATGGATGGATGGATGGATGGATGGATGGATGGATGGATGGATGGATGGATGGATGGATGGATGGATGGATGGATGGATGGATGGATGGATGGATGGATGGATGGATGGATGGATGGATGGATGGATATTAACAGGTGAACATTTTCACTGATAATGACACCAAGATGTTAAAACATAGGATTTTTCATTTTGATTTGTTATGCATTTGTAGATTATTTTTGTTCAGATGTCTTGAAATAAAAACAATAAATAAAAAAAGGTCTACCATTCTTTAAAGAAATGCATATCACCCGCAGTTTTAAACTGAGATCATTTTATACTGAGAAATGATAAAGTTGTAGCCGATTTAGTTAAAACTTAAAAAAAACACCAACATGAGTAACTCTGAGTATGTGTTGGGGATGACTCTCAGCTACTACCCCACCAAACCTTAGCTCAATGTCTGCTAAAATGACTGAATACTACTACTACGACTAAAAGCGTTATCATTCTGAATACAACGCTCTTGGGGGCCCCCTGCTGGTCTGGAGGCTGTAAGCAGCGTCTTGTTTTGCTTTTCTCAAGCCGGCCGTGCAGTAAGAGATAAAAACCTGGTCTTCATCCACCCTCTTCACTGGTCAGAGACAGACTTTTATTTTCAGTTTGTTTTAGACTCTGAAGGCTGTTTTTCTACAAAACAAAAACCTACAAAGAAATTAGGTTTTGGCAGAAATGTGACACGGCTCATGTCCGATCCAATCAGTGCTGTTGTGTTTGTATTTAATACAGTGAGATGGAAAAAAAAAAAAAGATGACTCGGACTCTCTAAAACCACAATTCAATTATTGTGAGAGCTTTCCGGAGTCCTCAGAGACTGGAGGAGAGGAAGCTGCAGCTGGGTCTCGTCCTCTGCGCCGGTCCGGACGGGACGATGAATAATTCATTCTGAAACACAAGTCAAAACCAGAAGGTTTCACTTCGAATGATGGATGAGGATGGTCCTTAATGCAGCGCAGAATATTGAGTTTAAATGACTGAAACATGAGGGGAAATCTTAATGTTGGGTTTCTGTAGATCTCCAGCATTCAAGCTGTGGAGACGGAGCTTCAAACCAACTTTTTCTGTTCCTGTCAGAGGCGAACGCAAAACTAACATTCTGCAATAATGTTTGTGTGTCTGTTAGCAAAGTGTTTCATGAACCAATGCACCGATTAAAAACAAACCCAAAGTAATAACTGGATGTGCATCTACAGCTGAAACCTTTGGAGCCAGATTGATTCAAGATGGCCAAAACAACAACAACGTTTTCATTTCTCCTCCTTAAAGACGACGATCTTAATCTACAATATGCATTCCTCTTTCAGACCTGCTTCCCCTGAGGAACATTTGTTTGTTTGATTATAAAATTTTAAAGTTACACCCAAAAAAGAATAAAAAAGCATTTGCCAGCCCAGCATATCTGAAGAAAACAAGTCGACAACAAGACAAAGTTTGCCATTAGATGCCATTTGACCATTATTTAGAATCCCCCAGTGATGTTTGCTTTTAATTTTGATGCCTCCAACTTCAAAATTGCAGCAATTTGAGTCTTTTCAGCATTTTGAAAGTGTGCTGATGGTGAAACGGAGAGCATAAAAGGTCCTTAATTGGCTGTTCAGCCCACTGAAACAGCAATTTTAACCATGTGTTGCAATTATATCTTTTTATTCACCTCCACTTTTATTTATGTCCTCCACAATAAAAAAAAAAAACCTTTCAGCTAGAAAGACAGAACAAGGTTAGAGGGAGGCGATGAATTCTCAATTGCAACATAAACATTTAATGAGATTCACAGATAAAATAGTTTTGATAGAAAATGACTTTTATGTGCCCCACGTCTACTGCAGCTCAGGTTTGTTTTTAATACAATTTCAAACTATTTACACTGAAGGAAGTTCAGCTGACATTTATTACATGTTAATAAATCATCAACATAAAGCCTAAAGGTGCTGCCATGTTCATCTGATGGTCCTTTTCATTTATAAAACTCCTCAAAGAGTAAAACCTAAACAGAAGAAACCAAGACATTAAATAAAACAAACTATAAATAGTAAAAGTAAAGGATTCGTATTTGTTTGTTTCATAAATTTACTCATTTTTGTGGAAGTGAATTTATGGAAAGAATCTTGTTACCATCAAACTGGAGAAGTTTAACTTTGAACAAAATGTTTGTTTGTTGTCACGCCAACGTTTGAGTTTTCTTAACTCTAAAGTTGTTGCTAAAAAACAAAAAACTTATTTTACTCTCACAAATTTTACAGTTCATACATAAAATGTAGACATTTTTGTCTTCTTCCACTCAGTTTGTCTCTCTGCTGTAAAACTGATGGTTTCCCCTCAGAGGTCAAAGGTCAACCAAACTCTCATTGACTTCCATTAAATGTCAGCTCAGATTTTTCTTTTCAAAACTGGAAGTGAAATTTCTCTCCTCATCATATCTCCAACATAAGAAACATCAGTAAAGAAATGTGTGACTGGGACAAGTTCCTCACAGGTCAACAAATATTTTTATAAAGATTCTGATTCAGTGGATCCTATATTTTTATAAAGATTCTTCTTTCTTATATTATCCCATCATGACTGCCCTCATTAATGAGGAAATTAACAGTTTTGTTCTGATTGGAATTAAACTGAATTAAATTCTCGACAGAATTTAGCAGAAAAATAAAATTAAAGAGCAAACAGGAAGAGGTTTTAACTGTCGACATAAAAAGGGACAAAACACGGCCATGTTGTATCTCTGGAGCCCATAAAAAGCCCCGCCCCCACACGCTTCTGACTCGCTACCAGGCTCTCAATCACAGAGTAACGTGACCCTCACTGACACATTGAAAAGGCATATTTAAAGAACAGCAAGGTAAGAGATGTGTGGAACAAAAATCAAATCTGAAGGGTCTCATTTGTTGACGTGGAGGGGCGGGGCTTGAAAATCAGCCAATAGGGGGCGCTCTTTCTTTGAGGCTTCAACTTGTTGGTGTTTTCAACTTGGAGTCTTAGAAATAAAGCTCAGATATTTTTCAAAGTAAGAGTCTGCTTTAGTCTCAGCTTAACTTAATATAAAAGTAAGTCCTGCATTTGTTTGGATTTTACAAAATAATAAAAAAATCAAGTTGGTGTTGAACATCAGAATTCTTTAATTTCTTTTAATGATTGATTTATCCTTAAAGCTGCTTGCAGACTTCAGTTTTAATGCCTCAAACCTGTGGCTCCTGCTGGTGCTGAACAACATGATGGTCCCGGTTTCTCATCAGGTCGGTGGAAACACTCTGCTGCTGCTGCTGAGCGACAGGAACCGCGTGCGTCTGACTGAACATGATGTCAGGAGGTTGTTAGCCGCTGAACGGCGGCTGGGAGATAACACGGCGCTGCTGCTCGCCTGCAGGCAGAAATCTCTGCACAGCGAGGTGCATTGTTTGTGGCACTTAGAGGCGATGCTCTGAAGGAGAACAGAATCCTGTCGGTGCTGCAGCTTCAGCTCGGGGAGGAAAATCAAATTAGAGCTCTAATAAACCTGAAGGCAGATCATTATTTGTAAACTACTGACTTCTTTTGCTCCAGTCTTCTGAATCAAGAATGATTAACTGCAGCTGAAAATGTTCCTGCTGAGCTGCAGGAAATTTATCTGTGGTCAGTACAACAAAAAGATTCTTTTATTCCTGCAGGGATGTCTCATATCTGCTCTGTGTGTTGTTGTCCTGTTCTGTATAGTTTTCAAAGATAGAATAAGAATCAAATAAATCTTTTTTCTCTTCATTTATTTTAAAGCCAAAGTCTTTACTCTCTGCAGTTCACTGATGTTTACAGAAAGTTTTAATTTATCCAGTCGTGTGACATGAACTCTGCAGAGAGCATTAAATACGCTGCACATCAAAAATGAGTCACTAATCAAAAATTTAGGATGTAAATCAGAAAACTGCTCAAGTTGCAGGTTTATAAATGTTAACATTTCTGCTTTCAGCTGATCGTTTTTAATTAAGCCCGTTGCAGCCAAAGAAGTCAAAATACGAAATGAACAAATCAATAAAGTTTTACAGGAATAAAAAAAAGAAGCTGAAATGTTTCAAATTTAAATACTGGAATAATATAAAAAAATATAAAAATCTCATGGGGTTTAATTAGAAAAGTTCCTGGAGAAACTTTGAAGGGGCCTACCCCTGGATGACTAATCAGCTGTAAACGTTCATATAATGATTACGTTCTGTGGTTCAGGAGATATTTTGCTAACAGAAAGTAGCTTACAGCAGCTTTTTAAACAAAAAACTGAGGGATCTGTCAGCAGTCACAGGAATCACTCACAGCTACTATCACACCAAACACTAACTCTAAAAAATGACAGAGTAACAGCCAGTTTTGTGCTTTCTAAAGTAGCTGTGGCAGCCATCTTGAATCAGAATGAGACCAAAAGTTAATCTGTTGTAGATGTGCATCCATTGATTACTTTGAGAGATTTTTATTCAAATCTGTTGAGTGGTTTTCAAGATATCATACTAACCTTTTCTATATCACAGCCTGATTTTTCATACTGTAAATAAATTAATTATTCAGCAGCTGCTGCACGTAAACACTCGTTTTATTGCAGATCTCATCTTTTTTTTTGCCACCCTGACCTCCTCAGGGCTCAGGAGGATGTCTGTTGGCTGCCTCCTTCTGGAGGTGATCTAAATGGAAGGAGACTTGTTAAAAAGGGATCATATATCCTCTTAGGTCTGGGAAAACCTTCGAATCCCCCGGGAGGAGCTGGAGAGTGTCGCTGTGGAGAGGGAGGTCTCCGTCCTGGACTGGAAAGCTCCTTGTTCCGACTCTTCCCACTCTAGATAAGTGGAACCCAACAGAACGAAACGATGGATCCAGATGTGTTGGTGCAGCTGCCGTAACGTTTCCGGTCCGTGACAGATCTGTCTGACCAGAAAGCCAAACCTTGGTGTCTCTTAGGAGGGATGATTGGCGAGTGGAAGCAGGTGAGCAGGTTTCAAATGACTGACAGGTGTGTGACGAGACGAGAGAGTAGCTGCGGAAAACTAAGAGCAGGAACAAAAAAAACTAAAAATCCCAGGCTAACAACAGGAAAACTGGCAAATGTACTGAAAAATGAAGATCTACAGAAAACTCAGACTAATCAAATCATAACAGACCACAAAAACTGTCACAGCTGTAAACCACTGGGAGTTTTTATTTTATTTTCCACCAACAATACTGCACATTTACAGCCAAGTAATATTTTTCCAAACAGAATGGTCTTTTTTTTCTGTAAAATGCTTGATTTGTTTCATGTTTTATTAAAGAAGTGGCTTTCTTCCCCGTTTGGCTGCATTGTCTAAATGAAGCTCAGTTTAATCTTTTGCATGCGGACTGTCAACTTATTTTTCACGTGTTTCAGTTAGCCTGCGCTAAGAGCCGGCAGTATTTAGCTGGATGTTTTTGCTCCACCAAATCTCTTCCCAGGAGCGATTTGAATTTCTTCTTTCTTGTGAGGCTTGCTGAACCTGTTTTCTCATTTATTTCAGCCTCCGTACCTCCAAGGCTGCTACCATCTGTATTATCAGAAATGTACCTCGGAGGATGACAGGCTCTGTGTTTGGAGTTTTTTCCCCCTTTAAATTCCTGTACACCTCAAAGGCTTCAGATGGATGGATTTCCTGTTGCTTTGGTGTAAATCTTTCATGTGTGAAATTGTCTGTGCTAAAGAAGCTATCGGCTGCGCTGAAGAAGCTATCTGCAGCGCGGTTGTTGGTGGAAGGGATTAAAACTTATCAACCATTTTCAAAAATCTTCAACTTTCAGCGACACTTTCCAATATAAAACTGTTTTTGTGTTGCAGGAAAGTTGTTCTAACAGCTTCATTCTGAATTTGGCCTAATGAGCTGACAGCATCAACACTGACGCTACAGCAGCTCAAACCCTGAAGAAACCATTTAAATGAACAGAAAACTAAGAGCTAGGCATGTTGGACCTGCATCTAATCAAGAAGAATCAATAAGATGGTTTTAAAATAAAGACTAAGAAAGATTTTCATGAATGTTGCTTCAAGTGTGGATTTACTTCAGTTTTTTTTTTACCAACAAAGACGCAAACTGGAGAAAATGAGACAAAAATCAGTTTTTCTACATTTTTCTGCTGCTCTCATCACAGTTTTACCAAATCTACTGGTGCAGATTTTAAAAGACGTGTGTTCATTGTTGTATTATAAATTGGTTTTGTTCTTTTGCAACAAATAGATCCCAGCAGTTGATGGTAAAAGTGAATTCTGTAGCATGGGTGTGCCACAAGGATGTGTGTTTGTTTAACTTTCCTTCACACGCTGAATTGCATGAAGTAAAAAATGTGCTTAGTATTTACATGAAACTTCCTGATGGAACAGGGATTTTAAAGTTTATTATTACACAAGGAGGACTTCCCTTCCTTTTAAAAAAACTTTTAAAGACTGGTTTGTCATATTTTATTATTAAAAAGACAAAAGGAGATGAAATTTGACCATAAAGTGGTCAAAAACTTTGACTGGTCATCTGTGCAAACGGTGTAATTAAAGAGATAAAAAACCTTTAAATTTGAGATGATTTTCTGTGCTGCAAGTTGGCTTAGAAGCTGGTTATCCTACACAAACTTAGGTTCCATTAATAGTACCTGAACATTTTTATCTCCATTTATAGATTCTAACTAAAAACTTGAAACACCCATGCTGCACAACCAGGTGGCAGAAATGTTCATATTAATGACATAAAACAAATATTGTTCTTTTTTTAGGTAACAAACTGATAATGAATATGTGCAAAAATGCCTTCCTCATCATGGTTTCTGAGAAGCTTCCAGAAAGAATTAAAAGAGAAGGTTTACAAGATAAGCCCTGCTGTGGGTTTTGGTTTGCAGATGGAGGAGGAGGAGCTGGAGGTGGCAGAGACGACTGTGTTCAGATGTTCCTTTGGAGGGACCAAAAAGGACAGGGTTAGAAATGAGTCCATCAGAGGGACAGCTCAGATTTGGAGACAGTTATAAGAGGCTGAGATGGTTTGAACATGTGCAGAGGAGGGACAGTGGACATTTTGGACAAAGGATGCTGATCATCGAGCTGCCAGGGAGGAAGAATAGAGGAAGACCACAGAGAAGGATCGTGGATGAAGAGGAGGATCTGCAGAGGGTTGGTGTGACAGAGGACTATGAATATATGGTATATAGCTTCATTTTTACGACCCAAGGAAAATAATTTCTAAATAAATACATCATAAATACGCTGTTGGCTTCCATTTCTGCATGTAACTGCTCAACCCTAGAAACCTCCGGAGTGTTGGAATCACCAGCTGATACAACAGCTGTCTGACTGACATTTTGTTTGATAATTTATAGGCGGTCCATAAGCAGATGTGTGCCAGCTGCTGCCTCTGGTCTTCTCCACGCTCTCCTCTGGCTCGTTGCCACCGGTGGAGAGGGTTTATCTGGACACCGAGGAGAAACAGGCTGACAAGCTCAAACAACAAACGGGAAATGACAAAATGTTCCCAAAAAGATGGCCAGTGTCATGTTTAAGTGCAGTAAGTTGTCAGCTGAAAGGTCAACATGACATTTTGTTTGCAAAAGTCAGTCCTATTAGTTTTTTTAAAGACCATTAAAACACACACACACACAATTTCATTAGATTTGTGACGTTTCCATGAAGCCTGTTTTGTTCCAGATGTCACCCTAAAGATGTGTAAAGTGAACTCATAACACAGCATTGATGAATCGAATGTTTCCACAGATGAAAAACTGCAGCTCTGACAGTTTAATTACTGCAATTTAAAGACGAATTGTGGCTTAATCTCTGTCAGGGTTTGAGATCTGTACCCACTGCCAAGAGGAAATGGCATCGCTGCAAATCAAAGGAGGCCCCGCGGCAGCCGTCCTTGTCGGGGCCTTTTTGATTGGGTACGAGTGAACCAGAGGCACTCATTCAAAAGTGCGTTAATGGTGAAAAGTGAGCGCTGCTTCGGTGTAAGTCATTATGATTTACAGCAGCATGCTGGTCTGTCTGCAAAGTCATGCAGAGAAGAGTTTGTCAGAAAAACAATTACTTTATGGACCAAAAAAAGCTTGAATAAATGTTATTTGTTTTTTTTCAGACTGATGGAGAAACACGTTTGCAGAGGAATGGCATTAAATAAGCAGCTAAACCAAAAGAAATTCTGCAGAAACGTTGAAGGGGGCAAGAGTGGTCACCGGCAGAAACATTCATACTTCTTTTATGCTCAATGATAACTTGTTATAATGGTCCAAGACGAAATGCAGACATTTTAAAGAATAAATTGTAGAAGATTAAAAGGAGTAAGGGGAGTTTGTTTGCAAAACTTTCGAAAGTTTAGAGCTCCAACAGGACCGGGTTTAGAGCTCCAACAGGACCAGGTTTAGAGCTCCAACAGGACCGGGTTTAGAGCTCCAACAGGACCAGGTTTAGAGCTCCAACAGGACCGGGTTTAGAGCTCCAAACAGGACCAGGTTTAGAGCTCCAACAGGACCGGGTTTAGAGCTCCAACAGGACCGGGTTTTCTCATTCGGTTCTCATTTTGTTCTGAATGGGAAATATTTTGCAGTTTTTTGAGAGTTTCTCCTGCATCATATAATGTGCTGTAAGAATAATAATAAAAAGAAACCAACAGAAAAGTAAGAAATGGGCCGCAGTGCTTCTGCGTTGGCACCTTTAATCAGCATTGATGGCTGAAACAAGTCTGGATCATTAATTGCAGTGATGTAGCTCAAGGGTTATGCCGTGTATAATAAATGTGTCATTACTGCTTGTAAAACTAATTTTGTGCAATTTAATTTTGGTAAAATTTTGCATTTAATGGCAGCCTCTTTATGAGGCTTAGCTGGAGCTTTTGAGGTCAGGCGCAGGACTTCTGCAATGACATTACTGCCCGGTCTCTATACTGTCTGTAGTTTAAAACATTTAAATTCAGTGTTGACAGTTTTTCTGACAAACATCCGTCATCCTACTGATCGGGTACCGTCTGCATCTTTGATCAGAAGTGTTTGGTTCATGACTGATGCTGTACAACAGGTGAGTCCAGTCCTGGTCCTCAGGGCCTCCATCCTGCAGGTTTTACTTGTTCCTCTGCTCCAACACACCTGATTTGAATCAATGGCTGATTAACAGGCTTCTGCAGAACATGAAGAGGGGATTTACCCATGAATCAGGTGTGTTGGAGCAGAGAAACAAGGAAAACCTGCAGGTTGGTGGCCCTGAGGACCAGGATTGGACACCCCTGCTGTACACCATTTAAAAATGCTGCAGTAATAAAACTGGGCAGCTGATGCTGCAATGATGAGTTCATGTTCAAACTGCATCATTTAAACAGCTGAAACAGTACTTTAAGAGATGCAAGCTGTTATTGTTTTACATGATAAAAACCTCAACATAAACGAACAAACTTCTTAAACTGAGCTTTTATCAAACAGAGAACATAGTTAAGGAGTAATTACACTTTTTTATTGTGGCCTCTCATCAAACTTATGAAGTAACTGGTTATCACACCCATGCAGGCTTTTTCAGACTGGAGTTAAATTAAACGTAGAGCGTCTGTAATCCCTGAGCTCTAATGCTGCTCCTCTTCTTCGTCTCCGTGGAGATGCTTCATGCCGCTGTGACTAATATCCAAACACTCCTCCTTCACGTCCGATTCCTCCGGTCCAAGGGAAGCCAGCAGAGGTGTGACAGGCTCGCGCTGCTCGTAAGCCATCAGCTGAATAATTACCACAAACCTGCTTCTCCACAGGGCTTTGATGCTATAAACGGCCTCACTGTCACACTAATGGAAAATCACCAGCGTGGCGGCGGCAGGTTTGGGTCACTGGAGACCGAAGTGGATGTATTCGGGTCAAATCCTTTAGTTAAACCTTCCTGTAGAACAAGCTTCAACTTGTCAGCTTTTAAACGGACACTAAGAGTTGAATCCTGATGGCGCTTTAGTTTTAGCAGAAGAAGAATTATTTAAAGCAGATTTATTGGTGCCGCGGTAACAAACCAGCTGAGCGCTGGAGTCCACCTGTGGTAAAATAAACTGACTGGATATGATTTGGAAAGAAGACATTTTAGCTGAAAATCTGAGCAAAAATCAAACCCTGAGGCCTAAGAAGTGCCAAAGGCATCCATTCAGAGAAGGGTAGCTGTGAAAGGCACGTTCCTGAGGAAAGTTAAGACTGAGTGCACAAACTTTTAACGTGACAAACACTTTTATTTCCTTTTTTTATTCAGAAAATAAAAAAGAAACAAACAAGATGTTTTTGAAGCATAAAATGAGACAGAACATAAAAAAGAAACAGCAGGTATTTTACTCCAGTTTGTCTAAAGGTCATCCTGCTCCGCGCCGGTGAACTGAAGTGATGCTACGAGTGAGAACAGAAAGATTTTTGTGTTCTTGGAAAGAATAAATAATACTTCTCCGAAGCAAACAGCTGAACATACTGTAGACGACCTTCCACCCACATCTTTAAGATGTTTTCAAGCTGCAGCCTTTGCTTCAACCTTGAAACCTTCATAAACATGTTTGAAGTCATTTGATCGAGCCCTAAGTGCATTCTAAGTTTATCTTAGAATGCACTTAGGGCTCCAGCTCAATGAATTTCTGTCAAAACTTTTTTTATTTATCTCCAGTCAGGCTTCTGGCAGAGCACTCAAGTCTGAGGAATAAAGTTCAGCATCTTTAGCTGCCGCTGCACGTTTAATCCAGACCGAAACATCAATAAGTGTTCGACTTATTAGAATCTGCTGCAGACTGTCACCTGAGGACAAACTCACATGGTATTAGCAAGCCTGCAATTATTATTTTGCTAATTATAGCTTTAAAAGAAAACATCTCAAACTGTTTGACAGAGGATCAGAAAACTTCAGTTTGTGACATGAATCTGTTTAAAGTAAAAGGTCTTTGAAGAAAAGACTTTAAGGTTGTTTCTCTTCCTGTGATTTATGCAAATAACAAAAACAACCATGAAACATAAGACTGACATTTATTAGACATGTCCTGACTCCTAATTGGTATTTTTATTCAGGTAAAGTGGATTAAAATAAAAAAGAAGCCTTTTCTCCAGTTTGTTCATCCATTAAACCATTTTTTGCCTGTTATCATATTCTCATTATCGCTGTAATTGGCCACAGTTAATTGATCTCAGCAAACATGAAAATAACCGTAGGAGAGTTCATTTTACATATTTAGTTAAAATGTGGTGTGGCTGTAGATGAGAGTCGCTCCAAAAACATAATCTGAGCATTAATTAATTGATTGTATGAGGTCTTAGTTACAAACAGGCAGGTTATTTGCATTCCTTCACAGATTGTTTGTTTCAAATCAAACAATGACTCATTCCAGAAACCCATCCATCTTCTTCTGCATATTTGTGGTCGTCCAGAAAGGACACAGACTTTCCTCTCCCCAGCTCCTCCTGGAGGATCCCAAGTTGTTCTCAGGTCAGGTAGTTCTGGGTCCGCCCCAGGTCTCCAGAAACCCCCCGAGACGGAGGCATCCCATTCCAGGAGACTCTCCTCCAGTATCCCCTGGATGGAGGAGCTCATCCACCCTGCAGAGGACAGGGGACCTGAAGGAACCACATCTACACCAACCAATAAAATAATTACAACAAAGACATGAACCATAAACTCTAAAATTCATTAAAGCAAATAAAGAGATGATAAAACACAGAATATAAAAGACAGATTAAATGTTGTTTATCTGATGTGTTGGAACATGGACTCATGTTTGCAGACTGAATGCATCTTTTTTTTTTTTTTTTTTTGCTCCTGGTGGAAGGCGGACGTGTTTCTTTTCTCTCTGTCTCCTGGTGC
>NC_051442.1:747050-754478 GCF_001649575.2 Kryptolebias marmoratus
CTTAGATCTGTTTAGTTTAGCTTAGCTTATTTAGACAATTAGTTATCATTGTATCTTGTACCTGTCTGTAATTTTGTTTCTGTAACTTTGTCTGTAATTTTGTTCTTGTGTTGTAAAGCACTTTGAGTCGCCTCGTGCTGAAAAGTGCTATATAAATAAATGTACCTACCTACCTACCTACCTACCTGAGATTGGATGCAGAAAGGATCCTTCAAAGAACCTGAAAAGCCTGAAGAACCTGAAGAACCTGAAGAACCTCCTCTGGAAGCTCATGTCAGCTGCTTGCATCCAGCATCTTGTTCCTTCGATCATAATCAACACCTCACAGCTTTAGGTAAGAAGAACATTTAAATCTTTGCTTTGTTGCTCAGTTTCTTCATCCTGACAGACAAACACCCTCGTTCCTGCAGGCGAGGCCCCGATCCATCTCTTCATATTCTCTTTTTAAACTAATATTATTTATCAAGAAAACTACTGCATGCCTAAAATCTGATGCAGTCTGTTGTGAATAACCACAGCAAATCTTACTTTAATTTCTGAATGAGTTGGAGCCATTTTTAATCAAGGTCAATGCGAGGTCAGTCAATCAATCTGGAATTAACTCTAAAAGTTAATTAGTCATAGATGCTCCTCCAATGATTTCCTGTCCAGTAGTTCAGAAGATTTTGCTAACAGAGACAGACTAACATGAAGTTACATGATCTTCCTCCTTCTATGCCAACCAACCAACTGGGCAAAGATTTAACCAGCTCCGTTAACGAAGAACTAAACGAGGACCGTTTGAAAACCAGCTCATCTGACAGATTAAAACAAAACCGGACAATATTTCCTTCTTCAGAAAAGGTTTCCTGACAAACTGAAGCCAAATCTGTCCTCAGCTCGGGCTGGAAGGTGGTTTTTGGCTGTTTTTCCACCGATCTGTTTACCTTCAAACCTCCCAAACTACAAAGCAGCAAGCAGGTCTCATCAGCCAGGTAATAATTTGATCAGCAGGAGCCTGAAGCAGCTGTTCTACATGATGGTTTCCCCCCGCGGGTGTGTGTGTGTGCGTGTGTGTGTGCAGAGTCAGACGAGGAACACCTGTAATAGAAACCTTCCAGTGCACTTTAAAGTTTTTGTGTCAAAAACATTTTAGCTTTAAAGTAGAAACCATCATTAACATGATCGCCCTCTGCTGAAAGGCAAACGATGTTTCTGACTCATCTTTGTGTGCTTGTCTGTTAGCATTTCAATGAAACGTGCAGGAAGTAATCGTTGGATCAACATTTACCCCTGATGAACATATTTCATTTGGCCGCCGTAGAAAACACAAAAATGGCTGAAAAAGCAGCCAGTTTTATAAATACTGGGCTAAAACTCAGTGTGGTAGTAGCTGATAGTTATTTTCTCTCATCATAAAATGATCTTAATTTAAAACTGACATAAAAAACAGCAGGTGATAAGCCTTAAATATTTAGTTTTTATCTCTGTATGAGTGTTTGTGGAACCAGATGACAAACATGACTTGAACTATGATTTGCTGTTTGAGGGATTTCTTTAAGTGTTTCTGAAGAAAAGCCTCTTCAATTGCAAGAATTCTAATTAAACATTTATTTTACCTACCATGAATGATGGCCTTTAATTGTTTCAGTCAAGTTAAACTTTTTTCTCATCGAGCACGTTGTCACATGTCTGATTACTAATCTTCAGTCTGAATCGAGACAAACGTGTTTATTCAGAAAAGCAGAGCTCTCAGACCGGAGCAGAATCCGATTTGTTCAGGTGAAACACAAGAGGAGGCTCTTCAGACTCCGGCAGGTCTTTGAAGAACCCTCTTTGAGTCCGATCTCATCAGCGGAAATGAATTCATAGTCTGCAAACACGAGTCGATACTCTCACGCAGCGGAGAAACGAGGCTTTCAGCCTGGAGAGTTAAATGGTGCACAAAAATCAACATCTTATACCGTATATACCAAAAACTAAAGCTAAATAAATAACCCATAAATTCACTCCTCATATAAGGAATGCATATCGCCCACCGCCTGCTGATTTTAGCTCAGAGTATTTCTGAATTTCCCACACCAAAAAGCTCCATATTTCTAAAAGTAACAGACTTACAGCCATGTTTGTGTTAGCTAAAGTGGCTGTGGCAGCCATCTTGAATTGCATTATCTCCAAATATTAATCAGTTGTAGAGAGTTTCATTAAATCCACTGAGTGGTGGAAGAGATGTTTTGCTAACAGAAAGAAACAGGAAGTGACATCATCACCCATGTTTTATGGGGCAGAAGATATTCAGACTGAGTCAGTTCTTCAAAGGTGGGTAATTTTACATTTCTCACACATTTTCTCCAGGCAGGTTTTTATGCCTCATTAAAGCTCTGCTGCATATTCTCTGGAAGGCCCCTCCTCCCGCCCGTTCAGCGTTTGGGGGTTAATGATGATCACCGGGTGCGGTCGGGAGAAATCAATTCCTCGACGGAAAGAAGTTGAGACAAAACAAGGTGTGTCGCGGCTGAGGTGATTGAATCTGCTGCGTTTTATAATAAATCCTGGTTTACTGCTCCTGAAGTGCTGCAGGGTCTTTCAGCCTAATCCCTCCGAACAAATTTGATCTGTCCGAGAGTTGATAAAACGGCCTCGGCTGAACCTTAAATCAGCCACTCTCCAAACCTTAAAGGCAGAGGAAAGACTTCTTTTTAACTTTTATACAAAAAAATACATACAGCTCCTGAAAATAGGCTTCATTTTCTTTAGGTCACAAGAAAGCTTTGTTTTAAAACCTAAAGATTGAAGTTATTACATTTGTTTTGATGAGAAACAATCATTTGGTTTGACTTTATTTTAGGCAGATGTACGAAAAGATAAGGAGAAACATGTAGTGTTTTAAACCTCATCATGTTTGTTTTTCAGTTCTTACACTTCATCTGTAATGTGGTTTATTCCCTTCAGAATGAGGTCAACATAACCAAGAAAAAAATAGTAATAAAAATAGAATTTTTACAGTAAATTATGAACTGTGCCAATGCAGGCAAAGGCAAAGGGAAGAAACTTTTTGTTTGTGTCTTTGTGTGTTTATTTGTTTTCTCATAAACAGATTTTAATGAAACTCTCAGGAAGTAACCGGTGGATGAACATCTACAACCCATTAACTGTTAGAGTCAACCCAATTAAAGATGGTCGCCACAGCTAACTGCCATCAGAAAACAAAAATGGCTGCAACTTGGTCCGTTTTACAGATGAAGCTAAAACGGATGTGGTAGTCGCTGAGAGTCATTCTGAGGATGACATGACGTCCGTCACAGAATGTTTAAACTCTTGATAACTTTTATTTACTCATCTCTTTCAGTCAGGACAAAACAAATGTTCAAATTTTCCCGGATCTAAGGGAACATCAATCATGAAACAGAATAAAATAGAAGATCTTTCAGGTCACTGTTGTCAGCAGACAGAATCAAACTGGAAAGTAAGCCTCAAATAAACCATCATTGTGCAAAAACTAAGTTTTATTTAAACATTTCTGAACTGTAAGCAGCAGAAACATCTGCTGTTTATTATTCGTACCACTTACTTTTACAGCCTTTTGTTGCCAAATCAAACTGAAAATGTCCTTTTTTTAACTATTATTTTCACAGTTTCATAATTTCAACATTTGATATGTTCCTTTGTAAATCAAATATGGGTTGATGAGATTTGCAAGTCTCTGCATTCAGGTTTGACACATTGATCCAACTTCTTTAAAATTAAGGTTGTGGATTGTAAAAACAAAAAACAACAACTGTTTATTCAGTTTGCGTTAAAGGCCGATTGTCCCGTTTCTGCTGGCAGCCCCTGACAGAAAAGTCAAGTCTAATGGGCTTTAAATGAATCGATGAAGCACAGACTCTTTTAATAAGCCCGTGCTTTATGAATCAGTTGTATTTATGAAATGCCAGTTGCATTCAGACAGATGGATGAATGGGTTTAATTTTTGGTCCTCAGCGGTGCCGTGCAGGTTTGGGTCTGTAGCTGTGGGGTAATAATTCAGTCTGGCTGCTGACAGCTGCAGCCAGATCCTTTTGATTTTCACCCCGTTTCATTTCCTCTTGCTCCTTTTCCAAGTAGCCAGTCCACCTGCGTCGAGGGGCGATGGCTATAAATTATTTTTATGTTCTCCACAATATATCACAGCAAATGAACACCGAGTACAAACATGGATCATTCACCCATCATTAACAACGGAGAAAATAAAGAATGAAAGCGAGACTAACAGAGTGGAACATCTTTCAAACACCTTATCTCGTTCCTGATCTGAGCACAAATACTGCAGCCAATAAGAATAATGACACCCAGCGAGCGTTTAACAGGATCAGATGACAACAGAGCGGCAACAATAGATGAAAGGCTCGTTGTTCTGTGGAAACATCAGTGATGCATAAAGATGATGACAAATGAGGACTGGATTAGGCCAATTTTAGCACAAAGAGCAGAAAGAACACTTTTTACAAAACATGAAATGACAAATCTGCATTTTGTGATTAGACCTCTACAGCACTGAGCAGAAATACATCCTTTAAGGTGGGATTAACATCGGTTTTCTGTTTTCTAACAAAGAGAAATGTTAGCTGTCAGTCACAGAACCGTATGAACACATGGATCAAAAATAACAGCAAAACAAACAAAATGACCCGATGTATCCTTTCAGGTATTAGCCTGACCAACCACCCTGGTGCACGCCGAAGGCTGCAGCTTGAAAAAAGCCAACAGGACTGCAGAATCTGCAAAAAGCAAAGAGAAGACCCTGAGCTTTCCAGACATGACCCTCTCCTGTCTTTAAAACAGCGGAGCTCGACCTGCAGGAGGAAAAAGCTTGACTTTGTGTCGAGAACGTGGAAGCAGCTTTTCTTCTCCAGGGACTGAATAATCCTTAAAAGCATCCTCAGCAGCCTGCACCTCATTGGTTGAACCTCAGACTCCGGAGGAGCGGTGTGGTCTTTGTTCGGGTCGTGATGGTAAACATTTGGTCTTAAATGAGTCCTGTTCTGAGTAGCTGCTAGTTTTACTCCTCGATGAGATTTTTTTTTTTCTCTGTTTCTCTAAATTTAAATCAGTCTGACTGCCGTCTACTGTAGATACAACAAACTACTCAAATATGCAACAATCCCATTTTAAAAGAACAAAAGTCTCTTTTTTCTGTGCTGCTTGAACTGTCCTTTTACAACACAACTCCAAACTTCACTACAAAGTTTACTTTCAAACCAAATTATGCTCATGAATCACAGAAATGTTTCTCTCAGTTCTGATGAAAGGCTCCGTAATGGTTGGGAGGTGACCTCATCATGATACGGGCCAGTTATCAAATGAACTAAGAATAAAACCTGCAGTCACCAAAGACCAGTTCTCTCCTTGAGTGTGAATTTACCGTAGCTGCTGCCATCTGTCGAACAGCCTGCGAGGTGAGATGATGAAGGAAGAGCGGGAGAAAGGTTTCTAATGAGGCAGAAAAACTGGCACGGAGCAGAGGTCGAGTGGAATGACCATGAAGAAGGACACAAATACCGTCCTCCATCTGGAGTCCATCGCTCTGTCTGCAGCCACTCGGCTGGAAAGTTTGCTCTGCTGGTGGAGATTCACCTGAGTTTCCTGGATTTCATTTAATCTGCAGCAGCTGAAACCTGCTGTGGAAGCATGAGCAGTGATCAGGTTTCACAAAAACAGAGCAAAGAGCTGCTATTTTAAATAAAAACCAATAAACGAAAGGATGTTTTTAATAGAATAAACACTGAAGAGGATCAACTTAAAACTTAACTAAATGTTAAGCATTAATTATAAATGGTAAATCTAAATGATAAATGTTAGGAACGCAGCCTTTGCAATGAAGTTGTTATTTTGCGACCGTTAGACGGAATTGAGGAGGAAATTGTTTTCAACAATCAGGCTTTGAATTTAGGTTTTAATGACACGCTGTACCTGTGGTACCAGCTCACGCACCGAGCCGGGAAGCTGCCATCTTCCAGCTGCTAATGGCTAACAGCTAACGGCTTCCAGCTGCTAGATGCCGTTAGCCGTTAGCTGCTAGCAGCTGGAATAAGGCTGCTTTCTTGGACGACATCTACAGGGTTTTATGTCAAAGATAATATAAGCTAAAGAGACCCTTATATTCCAGTTTTAAACAGAAAACTCTGAGCTCAGATATAATGGAAGTCAATGAGATTTTGGGTGAGCTCAGTCTGACTCTGGGGGCCATCTTGAATCAGTTACATGATTACCCAAAACTCATATCAATAAGAAAAAAAAAAAAAAGAATATTCCCATGAAATATAAACAGAAAACTTTCTGGTTGAACTGATGCTTTTTATTACTATAAAAAAATCTAGTTTGGATGGCAGCTGTCTGCTTATTTGCTATGAGAAAAAGAAAAAAAGCTGATCTTTGCTTTTTACATTTGAAGACTTTAAACTTTGCCCCGAATCCCGTAAGGCATGAGGAAGAACAAAAACATGATGGGGCTCATTTGCATTTTAAGTGTTTTTATCTTCTGCTGTGAAAGTATTCCCAGTGTGGCCACAGAAGAGATGTTAAACTCGGTTTTCAGGCTCAGAAAGTTGTTTTTGAGCACTGCTCTGCTAATCAGCTTGAAAACATTCATACTTCTCACTGCTGCAGCTCTGGATTATTGACCAAAATCTATAAATTTATACTGAAGTATTTTACCTGGATGGAGAGAAAAGGAAACTCAAAAGTTAGTTTATCAAATTCTCACAACAAAAGGAACTTAATGCATACTGTATATGAAATAAGAAATGTATCTTTTGACCATCCTTCAGTTTTGCCAGTTTCATCATGTCCGTTTCGCCACTTTGAGAAAACTGAAGGTCCTTCACGCTGGCTGGAGACCAGCCGTCTCTGTAGCTGCACGCCCGCCAGCGAGGTATCAAAGTGAATTCTGCAGAAGCAAATCCTCATCATTTAGTGTCAAAAAAATGCTATTTGTAACATCAAAAGAATATCCAAATGTGTCGCATTCTGCAGAAAGAATCCTTCATTACTGAGGGACTGTGGACGCCTGGCACAGCTCAGAGAGGAATAAAACATGTTCAGACGTCTAAGAGAAGCAGAGAGAGGCCTCCTCATCAGTGTGACGCGTTTCTGATGATGAACGCTGAAATTAGAGCCTCGAAAAGGCAGAAAAGAATTAAAAAGGCTGAATGACAAAAATTTAAACAAATAAAAATCTTTCACACAAACTTATATTTATATAGTTTGTTCCGTTTCCCTTTATCTAATTTTCTTTGGGTTTAGAGCTCCAACAGGACCAGGTTTGGAGCTCTAATAGGACCGGGTTTAGAGCTCCAACAGGACCGGGTTTAGAGCTCCAACAGGACCGGGTTTAGAGCTCCTAACAGGACCGGGTTTAGAGCTCCAACAGGACCGGGTTTAGAGCTCCTAACAGGACCGGGTTTAGAGCTC
>NC_051442.1:755194-817952 GCF_001649575.2 Kryptolebias marmoratus
GGTTTAGAGCTCCAACAGGACCAGGGTTAGAGTTCCAACAGGACCGGGTTTGGAGCTCCAACAGGACCAGGTTTAGAGCTCCAACAGGACCAGGTTTAGAGCTCCAACAGGACCAGGGTTAGAGTTCCAACAGGACCGGGTTTGGAGCTTTCCCAATATCTTATTGTCATCAATGAGGGAAATGTCTCCATTTTTGTTAAGGATTTCTTCTAATCTGATGTTTCTGATCTACCATAATCAAGTAATAATTCACTGTTCCTAATTCAGCTGCATGTATTTTTGTTTGGGGTGTTTAAAAACTGTGGGAGGAGAAGTTAATCAGAAAATGTGACAGAAATGGAGGAGTAATGGCTGAATAGCAACATGGGCGCTGTTATTGTTGCTTATGCAAGAAGCGTAACCACTACACTGTTTATAATCAATAAAAAGAAAAAATCTGGATTACAAGTCAGAAAGTTGCACAGAATTGTGGAGTCGGTCATAATTTTGTGAACTGTTTTCTGTCATCCTTCACGTCGAACAGCTTCAATGTGGAGACACACGTATCATAAAAGGACCAAAGTTCTCTTTGAGACAACCTGCTGCACCGACACACCTTAAGCTTTTTCCACAAAATCAAATTCACTTTTGGGTGAAGTTTCAGCTGTGGCCAATTCTCACCTCAGCTCTCGAAAATCAATTTTCTGCCCATTACCGGAAGATCTGCCGGACAGAAAATTGCCCAATCTTTGCAAAACGCTTCGTGGTAAATACAGTCATTGACTTGATAGGTAGGGATCCCGTGATTATTGTCAAGAGGAATTACTCTGTCCCGTTTCTGAGCGGCTCTGGATGTCACATGTTGGACTGAAGTAATGTCGCTGGTTGGAGACAAATGATCGGATTCCATTTTCAGCCCGGGTAACGTCACTTTAATGGATTCATCCAATTCCTCCCAGCCTGGAATGCATTTTGTTTTCAAGCTGAGTGCATTCAAAGCTTTTAAATCTCAGGCTCACAGGCAGCGCTTCAGGCACCAACTGTGCTCATAATAACAAATTAAAATTTCATTAGGACAAGCTAGTTTCAAGTGAAGGAAATTTCTTTGACAAGTTGGACGGGTTTAGGACATTAAATGGAAGCAGGACACGCATATTAGCGTAGCAGACTGTTTTCAGAAACCCTCTTATACAAAATGTTACCCTCATGCAGGAAAGTACAGTATTTGTAGATTTTACATGATTTTCTCAAAAACAAACTTAGATTAACTTGGACTTTTAGCAGAACCACTTGAGTCATATCTAGCAGTGTTCAAACAGGGTTACGGAAAAATAAATGTTAAATTTTAAGTGAAGTACCAGCTTTGACTCCCAACTATCAACAAAAATAAATAAATTAGATGGCAAGCAGCTAGCAGCATCGTGTGTCTGGGCTTGTCAGCTGTTTGCACCCAGGAGTTACCATTTTGGTCTCAGCTGGTACTAAATGCACTCATGTATTTAACATGTGCACATATTCCTGCATGCATGTGACCCACGAGTGCTGCACACATCCCTGACCCTGCACAGGAAGCAGTGCTGGATTTTATAACCAGCATTAATGAATGCATGATCAGTTATGGGTCTTTAGAAATGTTTTGCACTGAATGTCCTCCCATGAGAGACCCTGAAGACACCAGCTTAAAGCATTACATCCTAAAATTCAAAAAGGTGGGGCATTGTTTAAAGTGTAAATAAAAAAAAACAAATATTTGTACCACTTCATTTTACAGCCTGTTGCTGTCACAGCATTCAAAATGAGCAATTTTCCCCCGAAAACTGGTAGAATTTCTTAATTTAAACATCTTAGATTTTTACTTTGTTCCTTTGTGAATCTAATGGGTTTATGAGATTTGAAAATCATTGAATTCTCAGTGTCCCAACTTTAGTTGGAGTTTGGGATGAACAACAGAAAACCTGTCAGGTAGACACGCTGGACACTGCAGGGGTGTCGAAGCAGATGCTGCTTGTATGACATGTAGAAAAAGCACAACCTTTGTTCACACTGCTGTCAAATGCCACCCAATTTGGATTATTTCAGCAGCTGTCTGACACACATCAGATTTATTCATGGCAGCGTGAACATGATAAATCTGATTTTTCCATGTTTGACCGCAGTGTGAACGTTCATGTTGCATTAAACGACCAAACAAAAAAAGAGCTCTAAATTGAGCATTAAGACCTACAGTGTGAACGTAGCATTATTTTAGGAGCTTTATGCTTGATTTGAATTTAAAACTCAGGAAACATCCGGGGCTACAGACCAGAATGTCCATGACGACACGCACTGATTATATCTTTTAAAAGACGGTCAAGATCTGTAATTTGTAAACTGAGCTCCAGTAGATGAAATCATCTCTGTTGGTGCAGCTGACCGGTGACACAAAGAGACCTTCTACAGATTTCTTTTTGTATGTGACGACCAAAAGTTGCACATATGTGATTTGGTATGAACGGACCTGAAGCTCAAATCGTTTTAAATTAAATTCCCTGATTTGTTTAGTCATTTAACCGTCTTGATGACTGCTTGAAATTTGTGGTGACTGAAATTAGAGACCCCCGTTTAATGGGAAAGGCCATCTGGAGAGGCTGTTACACGGGGAATACAAATGCTGAGCTTCTGCTTTGTAAACCCTGGGAGTCAGTTCCTCCTCTGAACCATCTGGCTCTGAAGAAATCTGATGAGCTCCAGATTAATCCTAAATGCACTGCAGACCTGCTCCACGACATTTGGCTTACAATGAAGGTGTAGAGAGCAGAAATGAGGAGTAAAGCAGTAAAAAAAACTTGCTTATTCTCAACCTTTTATTTGGGAAATAAAGTTGAGGGTCTGACCTCCTGCATCAGTCTGCAGCATAAAGGGTTAAACTGCTGTTTAATGTAAAAACCTGGGATTAGATCCACCAGAAACAGTGAAACTTATTCCAATATTTAGTAAAATTTATTGGTTTATTTGGTCTTCATATCTCCAATGATCAACAATCAAACCTCTGATAAGACTTTGAAAGTTCAGCTGATGTTAATTTTATAATTCAAGTCTGAATATTGATCTTTAAAGTTAGTCGAGTATCCTTCAGGCTTATAAAAGCTTTTAGCTTCTAATCCTTTATCCCAGATTCTTGACTCCTGATTTAAAACTTCAGCAAAGGAACTTATTTCCTTCAGTTTATATGATTCTTTTCTTGCAGCAGTGAAAGCAGCTAATGGAAACCACCGTCTGCTTTAGAGGATTTAAAAAAACTGTGATTACTGTATTTTATTTGGAGCGCCTTCAGAAATGTGCAAAATTTCAAACAAAGAAACTTGTTTCATTCAAATGATTTGTTCACTTTTGTCATTGCTTTGTCATATATTATCAGGAAATCCTAATCCTGTTTTTTTTTACATGTTCGAACAGCTTTTATGCAAACTTTATTTCTTTTTGTTAAAGTCATGATGGAAAAGTTGTTTTTCTCAAACTACATCATGTAAAGTTGTATTTTTTTTTTTCAAAGCTGAGTTAATTTTCATCAGTTTGTTGTGAAAAAGGGACCCAATCTCAGAGACACAGATTGGTGATGAAACTAAAAGCTCATTTCTTGAAAACAAGTCAAACCCCACTGTTTAAACCCCGACAGCAGACATAAAAAATAAAAAAAAGCAGAGGAAAGAGACTCAGGTGTGTTTTATAAGCTGCTGAGGGCCAATAAGAAGTAAAAGGTTGCAGGTGGGCTCGTTCCAACTCAGAACCAGGTGTGACTGCAGGGAGCAAAGAAAGAGTCCAAATAAAGTTCATTTTTAAAGCACATTTAATCGTTAATGACCAAAAGGCTTTACAATGTGTACAATCAACAACAAAGCAATAAAATTAACTTAAATAAAAACACTAAAGCCTAATCAAACCCTACTAATTACAGTCCAATATAAGAACAAATAAACTGCAACAATAAAAGCCTAAATATGCTCAACTAGAACTAAAAGCCAATAAAAAGAAATAAGTTTTTAGCTTAGATTGATAATAATCAGCAGTCTGACAGAAATAGCTGCGTGGGTTTCTTGTAAACTTTCTTAAAGAAACAAACAAAAACATAAATATGTTTGATTTTTACAGCCAGGAAACAGATTTCAGCAGCAGTGATGGTAAATGTCAGGCATCAGACGTGTTTTTAAATTTCAGCCTTAGGTTGCAGTGAGCGGTCAAAGTTGCAAGACTGGGCAAAAGTTGCGTGGATCGGTTGAATTTGCATGAATAGTTGCAACATCTCGACTTCCTGGAGGGGCCAATAACTGCGTGGTGAGCGTCAGCTCCATGCTGGGCCTCAGTTTTCTCTTCTTTTAATGAAAATAAACGACATTTAGCTGAATAATTGAAGAGCAACGGGACGAATGGCCCTCCTGTCTTCTGTTCTATTATTCATTAGTTTATTTTTTTGTTTCATGGAAACTTTTCATGTGTAAAAACTGGACCATAAACATTATTCACTGCTAGAAAACAATCCAAATGTTGGCTAATTGTTGGAGAGCCAGAACTTCTGTAATTAAAAACAACAGAGTTTGACTAAGTTGAGCATAAACTGAATTATAATTTAAGTTAATTACACAACTGTCTGATGTGCAAACGTTAAGTGACATCATTAAGTCTTTCAGTTCTGGGCTGACAATCTGCAGGTCTGGTGTTTGTTCACAGACCCAAACTTTGGACTTTTCCAAGGTTTTCAGCTGCTTTAATAATTACTGAGCAAATTCTGCAACTTTAGAAACCCCAGAAAACCTCAAGAACTGTTAAGAACCAACAAAAAGAGGAAAAAAACATCATTTGTGTTCAGCTGTGCAGCTAAAGGGATTATTTGGGTCACAAAGTTGGAACAGGTACTGGAGCTGCTTCGTCTCCTGCATTAATCTCATTTTTGTCTTAATTATTCTGTTTTTTATCAACCTTTTCTGTCTGTAAATTTGCCCCGAAGGAAGGTGACGTCCTGAGGTTTAATAGATATAATCACAGACAGAAAGTAGGGCAAATGTTCAGATTCTCATTAACTGAAAGTTTCTGAATCAGAGGCATCTGTGAAATGTTTTACAAAAATCTGAAGGCATGCTTTTCATCTCAATCAGTAAAATTCAGGAGTTGGATTACTGAACTTTCCTCCCAGATCCCAGCAGCTGAATGAGTTTCCTCCGGAGGGATTCTGTGTCCTCTCCTGCCTGGGAACATCTCAGGATCCCCAGGAGGAGCTGGAGAAGGAGGTCTGGGTTTCTGTTCCTCCTGTGACCTCCATGACCCGACCTCAGACAGGACTGATCTGAGATCAGCTCAACTGTAAGGATAAATTTGGAAAAAGGGACTTTAAATCCTTCCAGAGCGTGTGTAAAGCTCCACCTGTGAGGCGTCCAGGATCCATTCTAACCCAGTTTCTGAACTATTTTAACGTAACGGAGCAGTAAATCTATTTTTAACCCTTTCCTGAGCGTCTCACCTCCTTAACCTTTTCTTCTCAAGAAGCTGAAACAGATTTATTAGATATATGTATACTTATTAGATGCACCTACCTGTTGCTGTGTGCTTTAACCACCATCTTGTGCTTAAAAACTCAAAAAGTATCTCATTATTAACCCCGCAGCCTCCACGTGCCATGAGTCTGCTGTAATTGAGACCTGGATCGTCCCACGCGAGGCAGAGCGGGAAACACGCGGTCCAATTAGCATCTCTGCAGCTCAGCCGACTCCCGGGACTTCTGCTCGCTCCCTGGGATCTCATCTTGAGAAGACTCGGAGAACTCAAAAGTTATCTGAGTTGGTTTATTGGAGCAGAGGGGGTCTCACAGAGGAATGCTTTCCACATATTATTCATGCTCCTGCCAATCATTGCAGTGATTACCATTCCAGCGAAGTTCCAACTTACTGCCAGAGAAACGCAGAATTCTGCATTGATTTCCGATCTCTTTTAACCGGGCTATGCATTTTCTTGCATTTTTATTCAGAGAGGATGGTCTTTCATTTACTTTTCATTTCATTTTACTCCACATGTATTTTGGTAAAAAGCTCAAAGAATTGCAATTATTCAACCAAAGCAGGAAGTCAGTTTAATATCTTACCAAAATTCATTTAAACTGTTTTAACGTGGACCTTAAACTGCTTCAAGTAAGTTAAGGATTCTTTGGCAAAATAAAGCAAAATTTATTTTTGTGTGCACAGCTTATAAAAACTGTATTCTAGGATGCGCACATTATTTTGTTGCCTACCTCAACCTGCTTTGAATCCACCTTGGTATCTGTCTCCAAAGTTCTGATTGAATCTGCTGGAGTTCACATCAGAAGATGGATGTTTTTAGGACAGTTTTTTATTTATCTGTTTTATTTTTACCTGGACATTCAGGGCCGTAGCCTCGAATCTTTTCTGTCATAAGATGAGCTCCCGTGCAGATTTAGCACTCCGATGTTAGAAACCAACGACATTGCAACTATTTCAGGAGGAAAACTCACAGTAATTTTTCAAACATGTTCAAAATTCAAAGCACAAGACTGAAATCCTTTGTAACTCACTCAAAGAAACTGAAGACTCTCCAGAAATGTTTAGAGACATTTTAAAGACTCATTGGCAGCAGTTTTAAGCCCAGAAGGAGTTTAAATTGTGCAGCTCAAAGTTGCCAGGATTTAGGGGCCTTTGAGTTTTTTGTATTGAGTTTATTGTTTATTTAATTCTGTTATTTGGTTCCTGTGTTTAGTTTTCCTCTGCTCCGTACCTGTCAGCCTCAACCAGCCTCACCTGTCCCTCGTTCAGAATCACTTACCTGTGTCCACTTTCAAATCATCCTGAGCTTTTAAAACCTGCTCCTCTCCTTCAGGTCTCTGTTTGGTCATTGTTTCATTCATGGGCTGTCTGGGTTTCCTCGTGTTCTTTTCTGTCCCGTTTTAGTTGCTGCCTCGTCAGCCTTTTGTTTTGATTATTTTAATAATAAATTAGTTTTACTTTAAGTTTCTCCTTGTCTGCCTGCAGTTTGGGCTCCAACCAACCACTAACATGACTCGCTGTATGACTTTTGGCTGAAAACCAGAAACACACAGCTTCAACTACAGCGTCCTCCATCATTGTTGTTAAATGTCTACGCACAAAACAATATTACTACACTAACTGACAGTGTTGTCCAATCACAATGCAAAAACAAACATGTTTTGTAGGTCCTTATGAGCCTTAAATCATTGTTCAACCTGTTTAGTTTAAATATTTATGGGGACCAGCTTTTGTCTTTTGGTTCTTTGTGTTGATACGTTGATCAGATCACGTCTTACGGTCCGTTTTATGTTGATGAAACAGCCAATGTTAGTTTTCTTCAATAATTACAAAACATCCTATTGATTTAAGATGTTTGCTCCCTTCTGACTGGTTTGAGGCCATTTTTTCTCTTTAAATACATCGATAACAAACACCAGTTTTGTTTTTTTAAATAAAAGTGCCTCCATTTGTTTCACTAATGGAAAGCTCTACTTTGTCAGGGCAAGTGTCTTGTTCCAAAAACTAAATTAAAAAGCATTTTACCATTTCCTCATCTGAGTCGGTCTGAAGTTGGTGTTCTGTGGAAATGAGGTGCCAACTGAAAGCTTGTCTTTGTAGCATTAAGCAGTTCAGGTTTAATAAGTGATCTCACTTCAGATTAAAGCTGGAGGTCAGGTGGAGCTCAGACTTCTTCCTGCTGTTTTTATTACTCTGCATATTGCTTCCTCTATGACGGCAACCAATATCACTCTGACTTCAAGAATCTGAGGAGCCTCTTATTTGTTCTTCTTATTTCTCATCCTCAACCCTGCACTGACCCTTTCCTGAAAGTTTTAAAAGCAGGGACCCATCGGCTGTCTGATTTATTTTGATTTACCACTGATATCATATTTTTCATAAAGTGCAAAGTGAACTTATATTAACCTGCTCTCTTTATACTCAGAGTCTGACTCATTTGATATTGACAGACAAAAAAGGTCAGCCTTTATATTTCACTCTTATTCTCCTCCATTTCTAGTCTTTTAACATTTTCAGAATTGTCATGCAGGAAGCCTTTCATGGACAATATTTGGGGAAAGATTTGAAGGGTAAAATAATGAAGTTTCCTGAAGGAAAACACCTGGTTGGGTTGCAAGTAACCTTGATTTACAGTCAATTAAAGAAATAATAAGAACCAGCATCAGGAGAAACTGCAAACCAAGATATGAAGATCTGTAAAAACATCCAGTCGGGTTTAGTAAATTTCCTAAGACATGAAAACCTGTAAAAGTTCTGCTGTCAGAAGATAAATCTGTATGATCCTCCTGAAGGAGTGGCACCGTGGGATAAACAGTTAATGGAGCTCCATTGTTTTACTAAACTTGGTTATCAATGGAGGTCATATTCAAATAAATATCTAAATCAGATCATCAGTGTTGTCACGGGGCGTCTCAGAACCGTCTGAGTTTAACTTCTGTAAATCAGGAACTGCAGGAAACCTGAGACAACTTGGTTAAGGTTTGGGCAACAATGAAACTAAACTGTGACTTAACTTCAACAAATAAATTGGCCTGTTATATGCAGGAATATCACAATTTGTTTGCAGTTGCATACAAACATTTTGTTACAAATGTGTCCGACTAGCCACAGCCCAATGAGATGCAGGCTGTAGAAAACTCCAGAAAGTAAAAAACTTATCAAGTATTACATTTTATTTAAAATTTGCGCTAGAAATTACCCACAACCAGATTAATTTAGACATGTGAACATTCACCTTTTTTAAAAGTATCTGAAATTTTGTTTGCAGAACAGCATGCTAACGATAGCGATGTATAATATATGTTAGCCTTGCAACTGTTTTGTTACTTGTCTAAAACTGACACTTCTATTAATAATTTACTAGTTGCAACATTACCTGCCACTAAGTAAATGGATTTCTTGGACCTTTCAGCAGAGTTTAATTGAACATCGGCGTTTTAAGGTTGTCAAACAAATCAATGCCCTCTCCAACCGCAGACATCACTCATGGGCTAAAATGGCAGAAAGAAAACACTCCACTAAGTCTGCTTCTATCATTCATGGACAGCAGCTTTCTTCTCTCCTGCTCTCAGCTTTAATTGGATGGAAAAAGAGGAAGGAAGAAGCACTGCATTCGCAGTTCCCATAACCTCTAAAATCCCTGACCTACTAAAGCTGGCCCGTCTGAACCCGGTCTATAATATATACTTAAAACAGGAAATGGGATTATATGATTGTGAGACTGTAACCTAAGCTAAATCTCCCTCCTCTTTCAGCTTCTCTCTCTCCATTGAAAGTTACATGAAAAGCTTGAGGGTCCCCAGCGGAGGACATGGAGCTCCTTCAGTCAGACACAAAGCAGGCAGATCGGCTCAGAGCTGCAGTCCTCATCATCCTCTTCATCACCGTCCTCTGCTGCTGGACATGGTTGGCAGGATCGGGGGGGGGGGGGAAGAGTCTCCCTGGGTTTCAGCACAGAGAACAGGAACTGTGCTGCTCTTTAATCTTTGCACCGTTTCATTCGTGTGATATCAACGAGCAGCTTCCCACCAATGCTGTGGCCCAGTTTGGGTTTATTGTTGAAGCTCTGAACTTCTAAAGAAAATGTATGAATATTTCTTGACTTTTTTTACCCTTTAAATAAGAACGCACATAGATTTCCTTTGCTGTTCAACTCGTAGACTTTCTGAAGGAGTCATAGAAGTTTGACTGTCCAGTCCAGGTGGGTTTTAGAAGATGCTCAGATCGTGTCCCCTGGGACATCTTAGGGGTGTGCTGGGTTAGTTTTTGTAGGCCACTCTACCTGTGAGTAACCAATGTAAGAGCTGTGTCCACATTCTCAGCACAAAGTTGAGCTTGTTCTGGCTGCTTGTTTATGGGGTTCATGGATCTAATCTCAAGGTGAGGTTGTCAGGAGGGTGTCTGATCTGAGAACCTCAGGGTCTCGTCTGCATTTTGCAGATAATGTGGTTCTGTTGGTGTCTTCAAACCATGACCTTCAGCGTTCACTGGGGCGTTCGCAGCCGGGATGGGAGTCAGTTCCTCTAAGTTTGAGCAGAGTATGTCTCTTGGAGTTTTGTTCACAACGGGTGGAAGGGTAGAGTTGAAGATGGACTAACAGATCAGGGCTTCATCTACAGTAATGAGGGTGTTGCTCTGGTCTGATCTATCCAATACTGATCAATCTAAGTTCCAGCCATCACCTATAGATGTGAGGCATGGGTCAGGACTGAAACAACCAGATCCTGGTCACCAGGGCGGCCGGGCTCAGCCTTACAGATAAGGTGAGGAGCTCCGTCATCCAGGGGAAGCTTGGTATCTCCTTCTCAACCTGAACTCGTTACATCATGACCAGACTCTGGATGAAAAGAGAAGATGGACGGATGCGCAAGAACTTGATTGTGTGAACTGTCAAAAATATTGTCTTTAGTGCCCAAACACAAAGTAGGGGTATCCCTCTGGGACAAAATTGGCACTAAAATGATGATACAGAAAACATCTCTGTTGAGCAACTGGAAAACATCTCTGTTGAGCAACATGTAATTGAGGATTATTGGTGGTTTTGTCACAATGACCCAGAGAAAAATGTCTCTTTGTTATGAAAACATGTTTGTCTGTTAAGATAATGTTTGTGTAATTATGTGCCTGAGAAATATTTAAGGATTATGACGTTACTCCCTTAGAGACAGATCCATATTGCAAGACTGTCTGAAACAAGTGAGACCATAATTACGATTGTTCAAATAAATTCTCTCCAGCTGTCAATCCTTGAGTCTGTTTTTTTTAAATCATGGATTAAATGTCTCCTAACAGCGTCTCTACCATCAGCAGTGGAGGAGGGAAAGAAAAGGTGAAAGAGCATCTTTTCTTCGGAGCTTTTAGTCAAATATAACTCAGCCCAGCTGCATCATCAGTGATATTTTGTATATTTACTTTTGACTCGGTTTACAAAGTAAAATAATGTTTTCATCTGCTTTTAAACGTTGTGGATCCCAAAATAACATCCTTTTTTTTAATAACTCTGTCAGCAAGCCTCCCCCTCTCTCCTGCGGGTGCATTTCAGGAATTGAGACGTGTTGTGATCTATTTGTAGATCACAGGCAGGAAGACGGAGAGACAGAAAAATGGAAATAAAAAGACTCTAAAGCTTTATCAGAAAAAGTAGCTCACTCGTAAAGCATCCTGAAGAAGTCACAAATATCAGTCGGAACCAGACTGGATGCAGCAGTTAGACAATCAGAGTTTTTATTTCGGGTTTATCTACTTCAAGTATCTGCAGCACGGACACTAAAATGTTCTCAGAGCGCTCATTATCGGAGCTAAATGTGGTCAGTTCATGGAATAAAACGTGGTGTGATGGTGGTTTGTTCTGTGCTGGAAAATGACTCAACTTGAGCAGGAAGGAACCAGGCTGGGATTTAAGAGGACAGGAAAGAGACAGAGACAAACAGGAAGTGGTCCAGGTGTAGTTTCTATGGGAAGAGAAATGGGTTGATGAATAATTACAAGCAGCAGCAGAGAGAGGACATGTGGACAGTTTGTCCTCCAGCAGCAGAACTAAAGGAACCTCAGGAAACCCAAACCAGCCCGAACTATAGGAGCCTGAGAACTGGAAGCTCTGCCTCCTGTTCTCCTGTTAGAACCTCTAGAAACTACAAGGAAACCTGCAGCCTGAGAGAGAAGAGCTCTGTTAAAAAAATATGGATTAATAGGATCTTTAATATCAGATGGAGTTTGGTTGCTGAGAGCTTTGGATGTTAGGAGGAAGATTTTAAATTCTCCTCTGAATCTGACAGGAAGCTGAAACTGGAGAAATCTGATCTCTGATCAGAACTCTGGCAGCAGCAGTTTGGATCAACTGAAGACTTTTTAAAGAGGTTTTTGTACATCCAGATAATAAAGAATTATTATAGTCCAGCCTTGATGTGATAAATGCACGGAGCAGTTTTGAGAAAAGACGTTTTTAATTTTAGTGGAGGTGGAGGAAATCGGTTCTGGTAACATGTTTAAAAGACATATCCTGAAATAAAAAATAAAACACCAACGTTCTTTACATCAGAGCTGGAGGCCAAATGAATGCACATAATTACATGAAAGGCTGCAAAGGTTGCTCCGAAGAAACAAACTGGATGTTTTACTACTTGGAGACAATCTTCTCCCCAAACGTAAAGAGAAAAATTACATAACCAAGCCTCCATGTTTTGAATAATCCGTAGAGACCAGAGACACAATTCAGTTTCACTTCATTAAACTTTATGCTGCAGGAAGTAGACACTATCAAAATGTCATTTAATGTTGCTCGCAGCTGAGCTATTTTAGTTTGGAAGTAATAACTCAGAGTTATGCTGCTGCAGTTGTCTTTGTTTTGCAGCAGCTGACATCACAACGTTTACGAATCGTATTACCTGTAATTCATCAAACCCTAACTGTGCATCTCAGATTACATTTCTTTGTGCTGAGGTTTCAAAGTGCTGATTGGACTTTTTTCTAAATTAAACAGAGGAACGTGTCTGCTGTTTTATTGATTTTCGTGCCTCACATTTAAGCCTCATTAGACAGAGTTTCAGTAAAACTGGAGCACAGAACTTCTGCTGCCAGAAGCACCGGCGGAAAAGACCAAACCTCACATCTAATTCAGACAAAATCACTTTCATTTACAATCTTTTTCCGTTAAAGAAGAGTTTTGCTACTGAACAGAGATCTGCCCACTCACAGTATGTTGGTGGGCACTTAAATTAAGGTTAAGAAATCCCAGCAGTGGCTGTTAGACTCATTTCCAACTTAAATATTCAGTCTGCTGTCACACAAGTTCAGTCTCAACATTTCTGGCAGATATTCAGCTCATGCTGTTTATTTCAATGTTTAAAGTAAGATGGTTGGAAGTCTTTGGGGCAAAAAGGTTGACAATTATAATGAAGATGAAAATTAAACATTAAAAAGGCTGAAATTGTCAAACGGTTAATATTGTTTATTCCATGGAGATCATGTGTTTTAACTTTCCTCTCGTTTTAAACTAGAACATCAGTGGGAAATAAGCTCTGTGAGGCTTAATTTCCTCACAGAGCCTTACTCTTGTGTTGCATAAATCTAGAAGATGTTCAAATATTTGTGACATTTTCCCTCAGATAGTCAAAGTCAATGCAGGTGTCTGGAACTCGTCTCAAACCCTCCTTTTGTGTCAGACATGCAGCATGAAACCAAGACTTTTAATGAAGTTTCAGGAACAGAACAAGGAGAAATAATGTAAATCTGATAAAGGCTGAGTAAAACCAAGGAGCAGATATATGCTGGGAGGGGCGATGACTGAGAGGAGGCAGGTGAGCTGATTACAGGTGGGAAGAACTGAACCAGGAGAGATGAGGGAACCATGGCTGAGATACAAAGATATAACATGACAGAAGTAACTACAGAAAACTGAAGAACACTCTGAAACACAAAGAAACCACAATTAAAAAAGTAATACAAGCAACAAAAAACCCAGCAGCAGGGCAGCAGTGACCCCGAGGACCAATGGAGTCCAGAACTGAAAGTTCATGGCAGTTAGTTTTCTGCCCATCATGAGTAAAAAGAAACATTTTCACACCGTGTGCCAGACTAAAACACTTAACGTCTTTCTGCCTTTTCTTTCCGTGCCTCAGTAGGTTGGTATGCCTGTCAGACAGAAACCCACAGGAAACAAACAAACGTCTCCACATTCTTTTTAGTGCTAAAGCTGAAACTCCTGCCACGAACGGTTTGGGTCAAAAGTCCATCGTCTCACCTGCACCTCACCTGAACCGAAGCCTGCTGACAGAAACACTCGTCATCAGGAGTCGGCTCGAGTCGGTTTGGAGTTGTGTTCACATGAGTCCTCATCTTTCTGAGCACATATTCACGTGTGTGTGTGCAGCTGTCAGTGAGTTGAAGCTCAGGAGAGAGCTGAATGAGTAATAAGTTTGACCATGAAGTGAATTATAAATGAATACATGGAATGTTTAGATTATTCTGTGTTCAAACATCAGGGTTTAGGCTTTAAATTGTGTAAATAAACACCCAGAAGATGTTATCTTTGTTATTTTTCCCAGTTGCTATATTCAGTTCTGTCATTTTAACTTCTCATTTACACTTTAATAAGATACGGTATACATATAACATACAATAAGATACAAAACGTTTAACTATGGAGTCTGAGTGTAAGTTTGCTTATGAATAATCTAAGATCATGGTTCTCAGCCAAAGACAGCTTTGTTATGAGTCGAAGTGGAGGAGTTCAAGTATCTTGAAGTCTTGTGATGGTAGGGTGGAGCAGGGGACGGAGCGGGGGACGGAGCGGGGGACGGAGCAGGGTACGGATGAATCAGGCCCCTGTCAGCAGTAATAACAGCGTCTCTCTGGTCGGTTGTGGCGGAGATGAGCTGAGCTGAAAGGCAAAGCTTCTACGTTCCAACTCTTGCTTTTGGTCATGAGTTATGGATCATAACCAGAAGACTGAGATCCTGGATCCAAGCCGTTAGCTCTGTAAGGGAGTAACAAATTTTTTAATAAGGTCTTTCAAGATAAAACTCACAAGGGGCTTTACATTAAAATAACATAAAAGACACAAAGATCAAATACATAAAGTTTGAATACAAATAAAAGTAATAAGCTAAGATGCAACCACATAAAATCAAATAAACTGCAAAGTCTCCGTCAACATTAGTTTTAACTCTTGTTTTAAGGACGGATAACAAACCCGGATCAGTCCACCTCGGAGGCCTGTTGGTGACAAACGGCTGCAGAAGTTCAGAAAAGTAAAAAGGTGCAGCGCTGCAAACAATCTGACTTGCAGTCGCCCACCAAGGCTTTCTCCTCAGTTATTAAACAAAGTTTGATAACATCTCGGACATCAGACTGCTAGGGTGAACAGAAAGACTTTATCTCATTCTGTCCAAAGATTCTTTTACCCACAACTGAGTACAGTTCTCCTGTAAGACAAAATAAACATTGCTGGTTTATTAATCTCAGTGGGACATGCCTGGTACAACAACAATGAACTTCAGAGAGAACAGTTACTGAAAGATGACATGAGGTCAGAGGTCATGGAAAAGGGGGCTTCTTTATGCTACATTGGTATGTTGCCTCTTAAACCCAATCATGGATAAGTGGGGAAAAAATGAATGGTTGTTTTGTTTTTTTTAGTTTAAAATATGAGCTATACCTCCTTTTTCACTCGAGCCAGCAGCAGTTATCTCCAACAATGTTTCTGACTTCATAATATTTTCTGCTAAAATTTGCATTAAAATCTTGTTAATTGTTGCAATTTTTAGGTTGGAGTAAACCTGCTACAGAGACATTTAACTCACGGGAACTAAAAGCTGTGAAAATAAGTTCATCATGTTCACTTTTAGACAATTCAACTTTTTGTTTTCATAGTAAGGTTCATTGTCTCTTAAGAAGACCAAATGGTTTGGAATGTATTCACCTTTAATCTGGATTTTTGTGAAATAAATTTTGAATAGGAGAAAGAAGAGGCATTAAAAAACCTTGTTGAAAGGTAATTCCTGAGAAACCTGCAGGTAAGGTAGGCGAACAAAAAGCAAAGCAAATTTACTTCACCAAAACTTTGCTTTTAAAAACTTTGCAGACTCCTCATTAATGCACCAAAACACACAGATTCCCAGATTTCTTGCTTCTGAGACCCAACGAGGCTGAATCAAAGCCTGAAACGATGAAGAAGAACAGACAGTTTGCCTTTGGGGACCTTGTTTGATTCTGGTGAAACTGTGGCTCGGCGCTGTAAAGCAGAAATCTCTACAAAGTGAGGACAGAACGACAAATTAAATCCAGAAGATGAAACTACCCCACCAACAATGGCACCATGGACAGCTCCTGGTGGACTCCTGGATTGAGTGAGTTGTCGGGGGAAGTGAAGGTCAGCCACTCGGTGCTTTTATGTGTGCATCAGACAGAAAATTACTTCTACATCAATCCTCTGATCTGCTGACTCTAAGTAGGCACATGTTCCCTCCATTACGTGTGTGACATCCACATGTTTTCATTATTTTTAATGCAACTCAGCAGGAGTCAAAGGACTGAGAGCTGCTGAGTAAAATCTGACCATTTCAGCACATCAAGTGTCCCCACTCCGAAGGACTCGAGTTGTTTGGAGCTGCTTCTTCCACATTTCTGCGCCTTTTTAAATCCATTTGAACCTTTTTCATCAAACGGCAGCATTTAGTGGTGAAGCAGGATGTGTTGAGCTGTTTGTATGAAAGAAACGTGTAGTAAAGTGTTGGTTGTCGTTCTGAGACCAAAGTTTACTTCGCTTCACATTTTCGAAAAAACACATTCCCTCACAAGAACGAATTCTGCCATAAACAAACCAAAGTTTGGTAATAAAAGCAGTATTCTTTGAAGGAATGCATATCACCCACCACCAGATCTCGAGTGACTTGTTAGTGCTCAGAGTACGTGTTAAAGATGACTCTCAGTCACTACCAAACCAACTTTTACTTCCATATCTAGAGTTATAGGCAGTTTTATCCAATAATTATTTCTAAAGGTTTAATTAAAATACATCTAACAGACACATGAGTGATACTAAAAAGGCAATTAGGAGTTGTAGAAGCCAGTTATTAAAAGGGATGAAGTTTTGTGTAGACTGCAGATGAAAAAGTTTCTTCAGTCACCATAAAAAGCAAAACTCATAAATTAAAAACTCAAACTTCTTTCTAAAAACCCCAGCAGACCACATGTGACCCTCTTCATGCTGGAGGACGGCTCAGACGGAACATGGATGGACTTTTCAGGGTCTTGGTGAGGTCGTTACGTGGAGCTTTAGGCACGTATGAAACTTCTGTAGTCGGTCGTGATGGTTTATCGTCATGACAGCAGCGTCCTGAGGTCCTGACGGGAGCATGGTGGAGCATGGTGGCAGTGTGACCATGATGTGGGGGCCATGAACACAGATGTGGCTTGGTCCTGGAGAATTTGAAGAAACCACCTAATGTAGGTGTGGCTGCATACTGAAACTATGACTAAAACAAATTTACCTGAAGAAACAAAGTATTTTGTATTTTATTGTGTCCTCTTGTATTATATGGTGTCATTGTGTTTTGCTGTATTGTATCAAATTGTAATGTGTATTTTTACATCTTATGTTCTAGTTTCCAACTGTGGATTGCTCAGACTACTTATTTCTTGTCTCTAACTGCTGAAAGGTTCAATCGAAGTTTGTAAAAATAGAACTGAGATGAGAGAAGCTAATGATCATTAAAAGTTCAGGCTTTTGGTGACGTTAGGTGCAGCTTTATTTCTTACAAAGACTGAACCTTGATAAAAACTTTGTGTCAAACGGCAGACAGAGGAAATAGACTGAATGCAGAAAAGAAAAAGCTTCTTTCCCACCTTGGCTTTTCTCCATCCCTCATCCTGAACTTTTCCTTTGTTTAAATCCTTCTGTCTTTTACCAAATTCCCACCTTTTTCATTCCATTTTAAGATTTAAGTTTTTTTTTTTTTTTTTGTCTCTGTTGTGTTTCGTGGCCGTTCTGTTTGAGCGTCACCGCTCTCCATTTATCTGTCGTTCATTCTCTAATCTCTCTAACCAGGAGCAGTCTTGGTCTGGCTCCATATGGCAGAACCGAGGTGGCAGATGGGCTTTTTATCAGAACAGAGCCGATCCAGGCTGCAAAGAAAAACACATCTCGAAACGCAAAGAAATCCCCCACAGCAGCACACATGGACAAACATGCACAATTAATTACACAAGTACGAGCGCAGCTCACCTGCTTCAGCAAAGGTCACAGAAACACCGAGGGAATCAAAGCTCAGAAGATTGAAATTTCAGTCCAATAAACATTCAATTTCCTTTTTCCAACTGTGGTGAAAACCTTGGTGTTTGTCAAACAATCAACAGAAAAGTCATTTCCATAAAATTGGAAAGATTTCACAAAGTTCAGGATTGTAGAATCTCTCAGGACTGAACAGATCTGTGATTTCAGGCACAGATAAAAAAGAAACAGCACACAGGAAGCCGTCTGTCAGCTGATCTGAAGTCAGTGTGACGGTCAGACTGTGACTCGCTGACCCACCTGCAGAGTTCTGCAGACAACACAAAGTACTGTCAGGTCCATGTAGGTCAACAAACTGAAGCTTTTATCAGCACAACTACCTGAATGTTGTACAAATACAAGGCTGATTTAAACCTGGGGAGCAAATCACTGATATCTGATGACATTTTAGAGCAAAAGATAAAGTATGTGGCAGAAAAATTAGATTATTTTTTTATTATTCAGGTTATTCTACTGGAGGCCAGAAAGCCACAAGAAATAAATCCTAAAATGAAACTGATGCTTGGGGGAATGCATATCACCCGCTGCCTTTCAGAGCAGAGTTTTAAACAGGTCGTGTGTGTTCAGTCAGCCCTCAGATTGTGTGTCGGTGATGACTCTCAGCAACAACCACACCAAAAATGAATTCTTGTATTTTCTCAGGTTGATTATCTGCAGCAGTCGTCTTGAATCAAGTTGGCTCCAGATGTTGATCAGGTGATGAACATTCAGTGAGTTTTTGTGTAACTGCTCAAGTCAGATTTGTCTCTTTCAGCTCTGTTTCAGTAGAAGACAGAGGGGAGTCCCAGTCCCTCGTTGGACCTCAGACCGATCAGCCAATCAGCGAGCTCTCGTTAGCTCACATTGTTCCTCAGACAGAATCCATAAATGTCAACATCTGCTGCTGTGTAATCACAGAAAAGATGAGTCCATGAGCTAATTTGGGACAATAAGCGCTGTCGGTGTGTAAGAGGAGGAGAATGGAAGGTCCGGCTCATCCGTCCTGCTTTGTTCAGACACGACCAACAGCTGCGAGGGACAAAACCCAGAAACCACCGAGGGAAACAGAATCCTTAATGAGTGTCCTGGTTCTGGGCAGCAGCTGGAACGCCAACCCTGAACACAACAACCGGCTCTGACTGCGACCTCGCAGCAGCTCCAAATTAAGCTTTATTTGTTTAACTACTGCAGGAAATAAACACTTTTACTTCAAATATTCACTCCAACAATGTCCCAAAACAGGCTTAAACCTTATATTTCATGAAGACAGAGTTACTTCAGGCACTGTCTGCAGAGATAATCTCTTTATCCACAACTTCAACCATTAAATGCACAAAAACGCTGCAGTGACACGCTCAACGGTCATTTCCCCGACAAAAAAAAACCTCCTGCATGCATTTCAAAGGAAATGTAAGCATTTTTTCTCTAACAGGTGACGGTTTGAGAATAATTTAGTGTTTAAGAAGCTTTTTACATGCACTTTAGCCCTGAAAGCTTCCAGGCTGGTTTTGAAATGGCTGCATGTCGATCTGCACATTAGCTTTAGACAAATGTATATTAAATATTTATTTCTGTATGCCTGAATGAGCGGACAGTTATTACGCTCAGATTTATGTATTTTAAACTGTTTCGACTCTGACTTTGTTGAAGGCTCTTCTGGGGTTGTGGAAATCAGCACAAATATTATAGTTTACAGTATTTCCTAAAACTCCTAAATACATCAACAATAAAGTAAATAAAATAACTAAATGTTGTTTTTTAATTGATGCAATGTTTATAGGTATTCATTAGAAGAATTTCCTAGTTTTTTTGTTGTTTTTGCACGTTTCATTTTGCATTTCATGAATTATTTTCCATTTCAGACAGAAAAAAATAGTTAATGTGGAAACTAGAAGAAGAAAAGCAGCTCGTTAGGATTACCATGTCTGTCATCCCTTACAGCACTCTTAATAAGACAGGCAGAAAGTAAGCCTTAAACCAGTCACTTCATGAACTCTAGAAGTTTTATTTCACTCATTTCAATTAAAAACCATCCTTATCTGAGAGGAAGTCTTTAGCAGTTTTTTGTGAGTTTTCTTCTCAAAACAAAGTTGCACAAACAGCCTCAAACTACACAAAGTACACAAACTGTCAGCGAGCAGGCAAAGAACTGCGCTTATTCATGTAAAAAAGACCTGTTAGTTTAGATTTGATCGTTTTGTGTTCATGTGTGAAAAAAGCTCGATTAGATGCAGTTAAACACAAAAACAACTGTTTGCCTCTGGTTTTATTTACTTACTATAATGTGACATTTTTCTGGAGAAACAATTTAATAAAACGTTCTTCTTCTGAAAACATTTGAGGCGTCTTATAGTTATTGAAACTAAATTGTTAAACTGTGAAAAGAGTCCCACACAGTTTTTAATCTGCTGCATCTTCCTGGTTATGAGGCGCTGACATTTTAGCAGCAGAACTCGTCATATCATGTGGAGACATTTGGTATTAGTCTTTGATTTCCATCTCACACACACACACACACACACACACAGATCGCACAGCCTGGAAATCTGTTAATTACACAACTCCCAAAGTTCAGAGTTTCTGAAGCCACGACTACAAAGGGAAGAATGAAATGTATAAATAATGAATTTGCCATTCTCTGTGATTAAAGCTGAATATCAAACCAATCAGAGGCCCGCCGCTGCTTTCTGATTATCATTCTCAGACATTTCTCTTCTCCAGCTGGGACGATGATCACGTTCGTAAGCTTTCATGCAAAACCAGAAAAAAACAGAAAAGAAAATGTGTTATTCATGAGCGAAGTGTTTTCAGATTTTTCTCTGTGTGATAGTTTATATCTGAACTTATTATGGTTTCTTCTAGAAAACCTTCTGCAATCAGTTGGTCTGAAAGAAACAAAGAGATGACTTCAGACGGTTTAAACACAAACACTGAAGTTCTTCACGCTCCGAGACACAACAGAGGGGCTCGCTTTTCAAACCTCCTTACCTCCTCACCTCCTTACCTTTTCCTCTTCCTCCTACAGAACAGGTCTGTCTCTGGGTGGAGCAAAACAAATGGATTTAAACTCAGTCAATACCAGGAGATTCATGTTTTATTTTTTAATTCTTTTCTCATCAGGTCATCCAGAACAAATCCCTTTTCCCATCATTTCCACCTCGCTGGTGTTGCTTCTTCTTTCTTGTCTTCAACAGTCCGTGCTGTTTAACTTTGCATTCAGTAAAATGAAAGAACACAAACCAAATTCTCTCCATCGGTGGGAAAGTTTAGGCCAGAGACAGGCAAAAAAAAAGTCTGCAAGAAACTAGTTACTTTGTTTTTGGCATAAACAGAGAAAAACAGCTTGTGAAACTGCTGAAATCTTCAGAGTGCTCTTCCTGAGACCAGAAAGGTTTGAAAACTTACTGATCAGTGAACCAGGAGCCAGAGGTGCTGTTATCTGGTTCCTGCAGGACCTAAACAGGAGCTGTGACCACATCCTCAGGATCAGGATCAGAGATGGTTCTGTGTCTCGGATCGTTTCTGTAATGATCAGGAACCGGATCTCGAGGTGCCGTTTCAGACCGGAGGGGATCTCATGTTGTTGTTTTTTTGCAGATGTGGTTCTGTTGGCATCTTGAACCCATGATCTTCAGTGTGTGCTGTGGGAGGTTGAAGCATCTGGAATAAGAATCAGCTCTTCTAAGTCTAATGTCATGGTTCTCAACCAGACAAACGTTGAATCCTTCTTGGTTAGAGGTGAGAAACTCAGGGGTCTTTGTCTCAAGGTGAGGAGTTTAAGTATCTGAGAGTTTTGCTCCTGAGATGTAGATCTTAACAGAATCCAAAATGAGCTTTCTCCAACGGGTGGCCGGGCTCAGCCATGGAGATAAATGAAGAGCTCCATCTTCACTGAGAGCAGTCAGCAGAGGTGAGGAAGAGAAGACCTCTGATCAGGATGCTTCCTGGTCCTGGTTTTCCAGGCATGTCCCACTGGGAGAAGACCCCAGGGCCAAACTCACTGGAGGGATAACATCTGTCTCCTCCCTGGCCTGGAAACACCTTGGGGTCCTCCAGGAGGAGCTGGAAGATTGGGAGTGTTCTGGTTTCACTTCAGGACCTGCTGCCTCTGCAACACGACCACAGATGGGTGGATGGATGGATGGATGGATGGATGGATGGATGGATGGATGTTCAGCAGACATCTGAGTTTCAAAGAGCCTGAGTGGTTCTGGTTTATTTCTCTGACTCGTTGGAGGCTTTAAATCCTGTTCTAATGTAAAACGAGGACAATTGGTTGTAAATTTGTGGTTTTACTGTCGTTTAGAAATGATTTTGGCAAATTCTTAACTTCACATGTGTTTATTAGACAAATGAAGCTGCACTTTATCTGTGAAGGTTTGGCAACAGATTATCTTTATGACACAAAACAAACATCTGTTATTCTCCTAATGTGTCATTCACGGATTTATTGTCAGTTTAATGTAAGTCTTTAATGGTTCGAGAGTTTTTATTGATTGAATATGAACTTGTTTTTATGGGACATTTTCTTTAAAAAAAAAGTGATTGTTTTGTCAGATGTTTTCAGAAAAGCTTACATTCAGTTAACTGCAGACTATAAAACAAATTTTAATCAGCTCTTAAATTCAAATCTTCACTGACACGGAAAAGGAAAAGTTAAAACAACAATGAAGGACTAAAACACCGTTTCTCTGTCAAAGGACAGAACCCGACCCAACCCGACCCCAGAACCAGCAGCAGATAATGATGGATGGTTTCTGTCAAAAATTAAACAGAATTTTATTTCACATCCACCGGGTTTGCTGGAGAAAAGTCGTCAGACATTTAAAGCGATCATCGGGACCCGAGTCGATGTTTCCTGCTTTAATTTGGCTCAGGAAATAAGAGCTGGTCGGAAATCCAGAGTTTGACATCATTACAGACAACAACAAAGCTTTTAACAGTGTTATTTGTTCTGATGGAGGAGGAAATAAGGCGTTAAATAAGAGGACAACCAGCTGTTATCTGCACAATATGAAGCAAAGAGCAAACGGCTCTTTATTGTCCGAGACCTTTTCTTATTTACCTCACAGCTGGGCTCAGAAAGATCCTCCACCACCAGCTGAACCTCACATCAAACCATACAGCCACAACATGTAATCTGATTACCTCCTGAGGTTTTTAAAAATAATGATCTGTAACATTGTCATTACAACAAAATGCTGTTTTTGTCATTTAGGACGATGAAAGGAGCTGAGATGGAAATTTGACTCACTGCCAGCCTGTTTTTGTGTTTTTACGGTTAATTTCATCTCAGATTGGAAAAGACAAACACAAATTCAAATTCACTCGAGCCAATTTCCCTGTAGCTGCTTCACGTCGTTGCCATGACGATGACGGGGGTTTGCACTCGCAGGAGGAAGGTCTGAACGGAGACGCTGAGGGTCATCCTCCGTTCTGCAGAGAACGGGAGGAAAACTCAACTGATGCAGACGTTAAGGAGACCAGAAGCCATCCCATCACTTCAGAGGTGGAGTTTAAAGATGAACCCGGAAAACATGAAGTTAGAAGTTCAGGAAATATTCAGTTTCACTTGGAATCACACAGACTGCAGGTAAAACCCAACCACCTGATGACTCACCTGATTCAGTGGCTGACATGTCTCTTCAGGATGTCCACAAGTTCTGCAGGAGCTCATTAATCAGATCCGATGTTCTGAAGCAGAGAAGCATCTAAAACACGAAGGACTGCGGCCTTAAGGACCAGAACTGGACGCCGCTCGCCTGAATGATGGGTTGTTTTACACGATGACCCGATATCTTCTTATTTCCTGTTTGTTTGATTGAATAAACATGAAATGAAAAGTGGTTTTCTCTCCCAGCTCAGCAGCTGCCTGTTTCTCTCTGCTTCTCTGTAATTTGATGCAGAAATGCGTTGTGTCGCTTCCTTGGCGGAGAACCTTCCTGCGAGTGCTCAGCCAGCACCAGGATGTTGTTTTTTTTTTTGATTCTGTGGCCCATTTAGTGGTGATGCGCTGCCGCCCGGATTGTGATTCAGACAGATGAGAGAGGTGAGCTTCTTACATAAACATGACGGCCTGATAAACAAACGATTGTGAGGCTGAAAGCCACCTGGCACTTTGCTCGCTGGCGTCAGAGAGTCAGGGAGCGAGGCTGTAATCATCTGACAGGATCGGACTCCGACCCAAATATCACCAAAGAAAACCCGACCAAGCTGCAAAAAGAAATCCTTAATAAACCTGGGACAACAAAATGAGTAACAATGAACACACACACATGTCCACCCTTTTCATTCATCTTAAACACTCTGGATGGATGGTTCCTCCTCCTCCTCACATCTAATTCTCTCTGCTGTCTATTATTATCTGTCTTCTCGTCACCTCTGCTCAGCAGTCTGACCACGTCTCCATTCCTCACTCTGGATTTACCCTATTTCTCCCCCGTCAGTCTCTTATCTATTTATCTTTGCCCAAAGCTTCCACACAACTTTGTCTTATCGCAGATTTGTAGAATTAGGTCCAAGTGTTGAATTTTAAGTCAGCAGAAATTTACAGCAGTCGTCTCTGATTTTATAACTCCTGACAAGTAAAACTGATCTTATCTTGTTCAAATGGTAGTTGGCAGAAAATATTAGGCACCAGGTGAACATTCTGTCCTGAATGTGGTGTGTTGGAAGCATTTCAAGTGGAAAAAGCAAAAAGATGAGTGGATTTGTGAGACGTTTCTGGTCTTCGGTGGTCAGGACAAACCAAAAAAATGATCCAAGGAAGAAAATTAAGGTTGTTCTGCTGCTCTTTGGTCCAATAAAAGAGCTACTAAAGATCAAGTTCCAGCAGAGCTTTCACATCCAGCAAGAAGGAGAGCATCAGCGACCTGAGCTGGTCTGATCACCATTTATTTTATATCAAGTGAACAAGCAGGTCTGTGTGCGTCTCGTCCCTGAGAAACATGGCAGCAGGTTGTTCTGCTGGGAAACCTTGTTGGAATGGAATCTCTCCTGCAGATTCACAAGGACTGTGTTTTCTGCAGCCAGTATCTGCTCTATCAGCATCATATTCATGAAGAACTTTGTGTTAAGAGCTGGTGGAAACGTGTCTGCGCAGCTCAGCAGGTTTCTACAGTCCGTCCAACGCTCACTTTTAAAATCGATCCTGCAGGTTCACTGATTGCTGCATGTGAAGAAAAACACGACGGTTTTACTGTGAGAGTCACAAACACGATCTGCAAATCTGAACCTTGGTTTCAAACTGGCTGCGACTCGACATCCAAAGTTTTGCTTCAGTACAGAAAGTAAAATTTATTTTTTGGGTGTTTTGTGGCTTTGCTTTTATTTGCATATTTTGTTGCCGTGTTATGAATCACGAGGTTAAATTTCTTTCACCATTTATTTCTGGGCTTTCAAACCTTGAAATAATCTTGTGGAAATAAGCCTTCCACCTTTGACAAATAGAAAACATGAAGGCTCCCATCCCGGTAGATTTAAAGACAGAGACATCTGTGGCTGTCTAGGCATGTTCGTCGTGTTCTGCCAGGGGATATTGTTGCCAGATGTGTCTGTGTGAGGATCTCTCCGGATTCAATAAATGAACCAGGCTTCAGAGGAAGATTAAAGATGTCATTGTCACTTGTTTTCTCCTGGCTTTTGTATTTGACTGTTTGTTGTGATCGACTCTTTATGACCTGCCACTCATCTGCTCCTGGATGCTAATTGTCTCACCTGTTTTCATGAATCTGGTTTAAACTCTGCCTCTAAAACAAGTCTTACACTGTTAGTTCAGGTATTACAGACACAGGACATTATTCCTACCTGAAATCAGCACCACAAAAAGGGGAAGCCAGCTTCACGACTCCATGATGTGACGTAGTGATGGTCAGCCGGCTGCAGGATTTAAAATGTTCAAACTGTCCGAGATGTTTGACATGCAGTCCTCGTTAACTCCGTGCTTCTTCATTAATGAATGACCCGATTGGTGATTTATCCATCAATGCAGTTCCATCACTTCAGTTCTGAACATTTGTGCAACAACTTTTGTGTTAAAATAGTCAGAGTTGTTGTCTCATCTGTATTTTGACTCCTGTGCAGCTCGACTCATCAGAGGAAAATGTCCAGGCCTAAAACCTACACTGATGGGAAATAATAATCAGGGAAAAGCTGGTCCAAATCTGCACAACTTCATTAAGAAGGTCATTAAAGCTGCTGCCGAGGAGGGTGCAGAACGAGCCGAGGCGGGCAGTGAAGCTACTCTGCACGCCCAAGAACAGTTTTCACACAAAAAGAATCAATGATTTTCAAAAACTGGTTGCTGAAAACATGGCTGCATGACTCAATGGTCACTCAGTCTGTAACAGTCAGAGTGCAGAGAGACTGCAGCAGAAAATTCATATTTTCTCACATTTCTGAGTCACCAAAGTCCCAACAGTTGCAGCTCAGTGAGAGCCCGCCCTAATGACCAGCTGAGACGAGACTTTTTCTTTTTTACACGTTTAAAACAGCTGTTGCTCAAAAATACTGGTGTGAAAGAATGGTAGACTAACAAAAATAATCCTAAATTTGTGCACGACCAAGAGTGGAGATTAAATGGGAATTCAAACTCTGCCTACCTGGAAAGGTCTTTTATCAAATAACAGAGGCTGCAGATTAATAAACAAAGGGAATTTTATTTAAATGCATAAATATGGGAAATATTAGAGAAGAATTAGAAATATACAGAGGTGAGTGAGTGTGTATGACATAAAAAGTACAAATAAAACTCAGCCTCACTGCTGCTGAGGGAGAAAACAATGTTTTATGTTAGGAAAACTGTTTCCTGTGTAATTTAATGTTATTGCATTTGATGAATACTATATTTATTTATTTAAAAAGCTGCCATGAAATCAGACACTTTAGGTTACAATAATCCTAAAAAAAAGTCCACAAAATCTTGGAGGGACTGAAATGGTGATGAATGTTGTCATTTTTCCACGAAGCTGCAGAATAATCAATGCAGAACGACGTGCGAGGACCACAATGGGCCCCATTCATCAATCAGAATAAAATCAATCCTGCATCAGGGTTTCAGAGGGTAATGATTCTATAAATAAATGTTCTGACCTTTGTTCAATCAATGCCACGAGATAAAACTCACTTTTCACCTGAAACTGCTCTCAACCCTTTAAAATTTCAATGAAAAGAACAGAAACAGCTTTGAAACGGTTTTAAGATTAAATGAAACCAACCTTTTCTGTGGCATGACACAAAGTCATTAAACATTGTGTTTGATGTCGTTACACACCGAACAGGAAATCCACTAAAAACCTGTCATGTTTAGTTTCTGTGACAAAACCAGCAGCAACTAATGATGTCACCATGGTTTCCACGTCCCATGAGCTCCACATTTTTCTTTCCTGGATAAACATATTGGCTTCTTGAAGAAACTGAACCATTTACAAATGGTGACATCAAAATTAAAGTTAAAGGAGGAGGTAAAGAATATTTCAAAATACAGCAGCAAGGTAAGAACTATGTTAATCAACACAAAATTATCTGAGGTGTGTTTTATTTTTAAATTCTTAATTTTGCCACGGGTAACGCCATATTTGTTCCCATGAAGGGGCGGGGCTTAAACCAACCAATGCAAACGCAGACCCAGTTCTAGGTTCAGATGTCCTGGTTTCTTTAGTTAATCCCAACAAACTAACAACCCATGGGGTCAGTTTTAGGAGGAAAGTCTGAAGCCTAACAGATGTCGGACCAACATGACCGGGAGTCAAACCAGCAACTTCTGACTGTGAGGCAACGCAGCTAACCACCAAGGAACCAGCTCGGTTCCAAAACAGCTTTCTGTGTGAATAAAAAATGAACAAACTGACTCTCAGCTCATTATTTCCAACATAAAACATTAAATATAAACCTGTTATCTTGTTTTATTGACTCCACTGTTAAGAATAAAACCCTGAAGCAACTGGACTCTGTTTCTGCAGCTGAACACGTTTCTTCTCATCCACAGAACCTGTTGCATGAAATAAAGTTACCCCCCCCAGCTGAATGAGTCAAAGCCCCCCCCTCCGGTTGGTTTCTGCAGACAGGCACAGACAGAGAGAATTATGGGAAACAATTGGAGTGTCTTTTTCTTTTTATGATGGTGCAGAGCCTAATAAAGAAAGTTAATGGAGCAGCCTGATCTGTGTCCCAGTTCCAGCTCATGAGTCTGAGGGAATGCTGATTATTTGCTAATTAACTGGGAATAAATATGAATGGAGAAAGCATTAATGTGTGCAGAAATATAACCTCTGCTGATTAGTCTGCTCTGCTCCCACCGGCTATTGTCAAACCACAATATTAATGCAATAAAAAAAATTAAAAACACCATTTAATTAGGAGTTTACTGCCTTGGTGCTGTGTTTACTGAAACAGTGTAATAATCTGAAAGCTCCAACAACACGCACGCCGTAAAGAGTCCACCAATAATGGGTTAGACGGAGGATAAATCCCAGGAACCATCAGAGTCGTCCCTGCGCTGACGTGGTGATGAAGGAAGTGTGTTTTTGTTCAAGTGATGCAAAACGTGCAACAAGAAAAGACAGGAGGAGGAAATTAGAAAGCTCCGGGTGGCAGACGTCCACGTCCACCTGCTGATTGGTCCCCGCCGCTGACAGAACGAGGATCTGCTCTTCAGATGTCAGTTTATCTGAAGGCTTTAAATATCCTGATGTGATGAACTTGGTGCTCTGTCACTTTTAGAACGAGGAAGGGATGAAGTTTCAGCCGCCGTGTTGCCAGATATCACTCAGTTTGTGTCGGGATGACTCTCACCTGACAGTTGGGACCATTAGGTCAGTTGGCTGTGGCGGCCATCTTGAGTCTAGTTGACTGGCATTAAAGGAGGCGGGAGGTATTCCTTTAAAGAATGTTAGACATCCAATGTCTTCTTTGGTTTTTAAATAAATGATCTCCAAAACCAAATTTCCTCCAAATATAGAAACCTTTTATTTTACAATTTCAGCAAAAATATCATACATTTCCAGTTTCATTGCACAGTTTGTTAAATACCTAAATACACTTTTACAGCTGTGATGTCAGTAGAAAAAAATATCAGATTTTTCTTCAGATACAAAATGTACAGATTTAAAGTAAGCCGACACAAAGGCCTTTATATTAGAAACATTTGCTCTTATAAAATAAGATTCTCTGATGTTACTCAACAAACTGGACACCAAGAAGAAAAGGGGTTAAAACAGAAAATGATTGGCAGCATTAAACCTGTAAAAACTGGGGCTCTGAATGTAAACAGTTTAATGTGTGATAAATAAATAAAGGAAACTTGGATATCACCTGGCTGATGAGCAGCATCACCGTTTATCTGCTTTCTGGGGGAACTGGATGGAAAATAATTGGGGCGTGTTGTTTGTATCACTCAGCTGCAGGGATTCAGAGTTTTTTAGCCACTTCAGAGGAGACAAGCTTCACAAATTTGCTCAGTGTCCATTATTTATCCTCTGTTCAGATATTCTGGTCCTGACCAACACCTAAGCGAAATATCCAGCTCTTAAGCTGTTAAATCTTCTTCTGTCTCCAGCGACTGGGTTTCGGCGCACAGTGGATTTACCAAAGCTTGTTTGCCTGCAGCTTAAGATCAAAGCTCTTACAGTAAGAATGAACTACTTATGTGCCTTTTTTTTAATTATAAGACAAAAATGAACACACCAAATGGTCAAATAATTCAGAATTATATTATTTAAAAACATTTCTACTTAAAAATAAAACTTCCGAGCCAGGAAACAATAATTATCGAATGACCCAAAGTGCCAGAATTCCAAACAGCTGTGATGTTCTCCAGAAACGAAGAAGAAGCGCACAAACCGACCCTGAAACACTTTCAGCGCGTTGGTTCAGAGTTTAGAGTCGGCAGAGCCACAGCTGTAACAGAGGAAAGGAGCTTTTACAAACATTATATCTGCAAAGAGCCAAAAAAGGCCTCGTTTTCTTCACATCTTTGATGGAAAATATGAGGTGACCCACCAGTGTGAAGCACGGAGCAGGGAGTGTAATAATATGGGCTTACGTTCACAGGTAAAACACGGAGGGGGTAGAACAATATGGGCTTAACGTCATCAGTGAAGCACAGAGGAGGGAGTGTAATAATATGGAGCTAGAGGAGTGTGAACGATGATGTTTAAAGTCATAAAGTTGACGCTTCTGTAAACACTGAGAATCAGAAACAACACAACAGGTAAACAGTTTTAACTCTGAATAAAAGGAAGAAGAAAGAAAGCACTTCTCCTGATGGGTTTCATTCCGTTGCTCTTCATGTTTTAGTCTAAAAAGGACTGATAAGATCATGCAGCTGCAGAGTTGAGTTGCTTCACAAATCTAAACGCACAACCAGCAGAGAGCAGACATTATTCTACAAGTTTGAATGATAGCTCAGCTCCTCAGACTTATGAACAAATAAATAAGGATGGAGAGAGGACTGCACGGATTCCTTTTAACATTCAGAAGCAGGAAAAGGTCAGACGCCTGTTTGGGTTTGGTCCCACTGGGTCAGGAAATGGACCTGACCTGCAACGATGACTGAAAATCAGAGAAAATACGACGTGTCCACAAATGTCAGAGAGAAACATAAAAACATAAAAACCCCCACAGAAAAGAGACGTGAGCAATGATCTTATAACTACAAAAGTCCAGAAGAAGATTAGCTTCCAGAACTACTAATGTTCTCTTTCCAGAGGACGGAGAACATCGAGCACATCTCGGCAGGAGGCAGTTTACTTTAATAAAACTAAACACTTCAGCCACACAAACAACTGTCTTCACACAGAAATGACCGAATTTAGGCCAGCAGACCATCTACTCCACATTCACTGAAGACAGACATAAAAATGGTTCCAACCAGCTGGTAACGTCTGATAAGCTAATAATAATATTTAATGAACACTGTCACAACTAACATGATCGAATTATTTAATAAGACTTGGATGGTGACGTCTGTAGGGGCAGCCTCCAATCAGATGATTTAATTCCTGGTTTAGTCCAGATAAGTTCATCTGATCAGAGGTGAGCTGGTTAACGTTTAAATCAAATGTTGGTTGGTTTGTAATGAAGTGTCTTTATTTTGCTGCAATAAGCCAATCAGGAGTAAAAACCCAACATGGAGGATGGAGGATGTCTGTGTTCTGAGCGTTAACTGGAGGAAACATAATCTGTTTTCATGACTCCTTCACAGGCAGGAACTTAAATAAATCAGTTTGTTGGTGATTAATCTGTGTAAGAAACAACCAGCGGAGCAGGAAGAAGAAACTTGAGCCCCTCGTCTCTTCCTGCTCGATTAACGGATCCCTCCAGAGTTTCTGTCTCTGCTGTGCTGAAAAAGCTGCAAGTTTTACAAAGTTTCCTTCATGCCACCGAATGAACAGCTTCGTTTTTATGTTTAACGTGTTTCAGATTGATTCTGCATGCAGAGAAACAATTTATTTCAATCCAGGTGAAAATCCCTCCAATCACTGTGGAATAATTAAACCTTTCCAAATAAATATATTTAATAACTGAACAGAGTTTTTAACTCCCTTCACAGAAAAATCTAAAACAGTTTCCAGGTCATTTAATATTCGTTTTAAATGGTTTCAACTTTCCTGATGGTGACAGAAGTGGATCTGTGGACTGAAGCAGCAATAAACTGGATGTTATTGTTCTTTTTAAAATAAAAAGTGAAAAAATTAAAAAGAAAACGTGAATCCCATAAACCTCCCTGAACCGAGAGTCAACCATGAAACACACAAACAATTAAAAATAAAAGAATGTAGAGGATTTCCAACAGCAGTGATTCCCTTTGGGTTGAACAGGTGGAGAAACGAAGAAACAAAGAAAACTCAGCATCATGTGGGGATAAAGATAAAAACCTCCTCTACAGACTCTGAAGGCAGGAGCAGCTTGGTGGAAAATGAAACCAGCCAGCGGTGTGTTCACTGTCCTGCAGCACAGGACATCTCAGCTTCACGTCTGAAAGGTGTTTCATCCTAAAGTCACTGAAGATCTTCCAGCAAACAGTCAACATCAAGTCTGACCTGAAGGCACTAAGATTTCATTCATCAGTCCGGAGTTTTTAATCCCACACATCTGAGTGGAGAATATCAGCTTCTGGCCGAGCTCCCGCTGCGTCCGCTCGCCTGCTGGACGAACGGGACGAACCAGGAAGCAGATCCAACCGAGGAACAACCCCCACCGAGCCCCGATGGTGCAGTCGGACTGAGAACGGGACGAGACCCGCCGCTCGGCGAGGTCGATCTGATGACTGAACCAGGAAGCAGCAGAGAACAACCCCCAGTCAGAGGTGGGGATCTTCTGTCGGATTCAGAGCTCTGCAGAGGTGCAGGGTCAAAGGTCGGGGTGGGAGCTAATGGGCTGGGATTAGGATTAGAATGTGTTGAAAATCTGCCAAAGCAAAGAGATCATATGATTGTCTGCAGTTTATTCCTCAGATCTCACTCTGATTGGTCACTGATCCCTAAGAATCCCCCCCCCCCTGGTCTGAGGGAGCATCACTTCTCTTCTCCTACCTGTGGCTCCACGGCGTTAGCACGTTAGCAGGTGAATGTACGCAGCCTCCTGCAGGTTTGCTTCAGAGGCCGATGACCTTGACTAACATCTGTTTGTCCGACAAACAGCTGAAGCACAATTACTTAAAATAAATATAAACTGTCCTGTCGATGGGGTTTAACTGACACTGTATTTATTACTTGTGATTAAATTAAAATGTTATTCTTGATCTTAAATCTAAGCATAAATAAAAAAGCTGATTTAATGTTGGTTTAAAATCTGCTCTTCGTGCAGGAAAAAGTCGAAGCGTATCAAATATCAGGGCAGGGTTTCCATAATCAATAGTTAAAGATCTGTGCAGAAACGGATTTTACTGTAAAACAATCAGATGATGTTTTTGCCACCTCAGCCAGCCCTTTACCCAGTTCACATCTAACCCTACGGGACGCAGCATCACCAGAACCGAGCCAGCAGGAGTCCAGAGTCCGACAGATCTGAGGAAGAGGAGGGCAGAAGGTGGCGGTCTGCTTGGCGGCCGCCTCCCTCCGACACCCCCCAGGGAGGTCGTCAGAGCTGGAGAGACATCGGGGGATTTAAAAAGGTGGAGAATGGAAAGGGTGGGCAACGGTGAAGTCGTGGGGGGGCCGGAGGCACACGGTGAGAGAAGAGGGGGGTAAAAGGCGACAGGAACGAGGAGAAATGTTGGAAAATCAGGAAGTGAGACAGACCCGCTGTGACACCAAAAAAAAAAACCCTTTTAGCCCCTCAGTGGATACCCGACCCAGTTCTGCTGGCAGGAAAGGACCCGATCCCAGCGCCGGGGGGGCCTCAGATGGCGCCGCGGTTGAAGCGCTCCAGGACGGTGGCGTTGGTTCTCTGAAACTGCCACTGCTGGCTGGGGGAGGAGGGGTTACACGTGTTCATGAAGACCCGCCGCTCGTTGGCGCTGCTGTCGATGCAGCTGTTGCTGATGGGGTGGAAGATGCTTTTGTCCTGGAGGAGAGAGGAGAGGGGGCGGAGTTTACCTCAACTGAACAAAAACACAATAAACTCCATCAGGTCATCATTTCTTAAACTAACTCCAGCAGCTTGTAGAACCTTGTAGTCGAGGTTCGTCTCTGAATGTGACCCAGATTCCTCCCCACAATTCTGACTTTAATTTAACGTACCTTCCTGTAGCGCCACAGCTGGTTGCCCTTCATGCCGTGGCAGTCGTACAGAGTGACGGGGCTGCTGTGAGAAACGGCGTCAAAACAAACTTTCTTGGCATGCATGGGGTCTCCGACCCGAATGTCCTCCCTCCAGCCGAAGGTGAACACCTGCGGGGAACACACTTATCTTTAAAAAACAGGAATTTATAACTGAAAGCCAAATAATTCTAATAAAAGACACATTCACAGGGACACGAAGCAGAAATTCTACATTTATTTAGCGTTCTTGTGTTTTTATTGCACCAGGCAGGCCGAGTTCCCTGACAGAATCAAAGATCTCTGACAGGAACATCTGCTGAAGAACATCCGATGATTTCTCTCCGGTGCAGAAAACGGCTCACAACTGTGACACAAATTAAACTCCGATGCATCTTAGGACAAAAGCAATTAAACCTGTTGGAGCTCCGAGACGCCGAGCAACAAAACGGGAACGTTCAATCCATTAAGGTGGTTATTACGAGCTCAGCTTAAAGATCCCTGGTGTGAGTCCAAACAGAGAAATCCTCAGATAATGAAGACTCCGTGCGTGTGACAGATATATGAGCTCAACCGAAGGAAGACAATAACTACGGTGGAATCTCAGGAGAAAAACCATCAAACTTCAGAAAAAAAGAGGAATATTTTCTCTGAAATTGTAAAAATGAGCAAGATAAGATGGTTTGATTACTAAAACTCTGACTTTTAATAGAGTTAAAACATGTTCCACAGTTGAAATATTATAACTCTTTGTATTAAAGGTTTAGACATTTGTCCTGAAGTGCTGTTTACCTGCCCGTGGCCCCAGCTCACGTCCCCTCGGTTCTTGATGCAGTTCTCCAGACGGATGGGACTCCCAGACACAAAATGTTTGCTCTCCATGCACAATCCGTTCCCCACGTTCCGGATCTGAAGGACAAACATCGACACAAAGCGTGAAACAAACACAAATAGCTGCTGCTCCGGGAGTTTAATGGGAACAATGATCAGACTCAAAAAGACCAATCAGGCTCTGATTCTTCCTCTGAGTCGGGTCACGTCTCCACACACAGCTATGACTTATTTTAGAAATTATTTAAATTCCTGCTGACTTTTATATTAAAATCATCTGTGGAGAAAAAGCCATTCTGCTCCATCATTAAATATTAAAACCTCTTCTTATCTCACAGGATCTGTTGGCACTTAAATGACCGTCAGCTACAGCCACACCTCACTTTGTTTTCTAGAGTCAGTTGGCTGTGGTGGCCATCTTGAATCGGGTTGAGGAATCAGCTGCAGATGTATGTCTGATAAACTGGACTCGGGTGAAGCGTACCTCGCCCCACGCAGCGGCAGCAGGCTCCACCGGTGGGTAATGTTTGGGCAGATCCCAGGCCACCTCCTGCATGAACCACCTGAAGCTCCTGCAGTTCAGTCGGCTGCGCAGCTCCTTCTGCGTCATCGTGTCTCCTGCAGAGATGTGGCGGTACTCGGGCCGGCGCTGGTAGATGTATTCTGCGTACTCGTCCATCCAGACCTCTGCGACTCGCTTCAGGTTCTGAAATCAAATGTGTTAATGTTCCGTGATGCCAGTGATCATTAACGGGACTCTCTGGGACATCGTATCAAACACGTACTTCCTGCTGTACACGGTTTTTATTTTATTTGACAAAATGATCAAAGGCTCAGATCCACAGTGTCGTCCATCAGGTCACCAGCCTCAGTCCCACTGATTGTCCTGAAGAGACCCGGCAGAACCTTCAGCTATCGGACTCTGGTTCTGTGGAACCAGATCTTAAAACCCAGTTTTCCTTAATTTAGCCTTTACTTTTTTAACTTTACATTTAATCCAACTGCTTTTTAAAAGCACTTGTGAACCCCTGACTGCTTTCTTTTTGTCCACTTTAATGATTTGGTTCTGATTCTGTGAAGCACTTCGGGTCGCCTCGAACCTGAAGAGTTCTCAGTAAATAAAGATGGATCTGATGTGATGTTTGGACCGGATGGATTCTGAATCGTTGGAGCATCCGTCTCGTTTATTAGTAGGTTTTAACAACCAGGTATGTTCTAAAGTTTTAAAGTATTTCATAAAAATATAAACACAAAGGCAGGAACCAGAGCAAAAAAACAGCTGAAATCTTAACATTTGTCGGCATAAACAAGAAAAAGTAAATTAAAAAAGGGGAAATGCATGAAGCTGTTCTGAAAACTGCAGATTGTAGATAACTAACAGGATTTTAGGACTGGCTTCAGTTACACAGGTGAAGATTGTGAAGGTGTTCAATCAGACATTCCTTCATTTGAAGCCTTTGAGGTGGAAAGGGTAGAAAACAGAGCCTGTTGGCCTCTGAAGTCTGGTTGCATCCCTGGGAAAACATATGTTAGTACTCAAAGGTTGGAATGATGAAAGGCTCAGCAGTGCTCCCAGGAAGAAAATAAACCCATCTCCTGCAGCCCTGCAGCCCGGGAGGAACAGCTTCCAGCCACACACGGGTCCCTCCGGCACCGCTGAGCGCCTGCAGCCAGACTCCAGCTCGGCGGAGGCACAGATCGGATCTTCCTGATCTCCCTGCAGCCTGACTGCATTCACAGAGTTCTCAGATGGTCTGTGAAGGTGTCTGGAGGATCCATGTTCTTACATTCTGCACCTGCAGATTATATTCTTGGAGAAAAATGCTTTTTATTTCTCCCCAGCATAAAATGATTGCAGCAAAGGTTTTGTTCAGGTGATGAAGTTTACCAAGAGGCACTCCATGCGTGGGTGGAAATCTCTGTACTTGCATGAGAAATAAATGAAACTTCTTGAGTGAGTCGTTGGTCCAAAGGAACCATCGAAGCCCGAGTCAGGAGGTTCTGATCAACGCTCCACTAAGTCTCTGTGCTGTGATTTCATGGGAGCAGAGGAAAAAGGTCAGCTGCAGATAAGCTGCATTTTGATGGACATCTAAGAAGAAACTGCAGCTAAACTAACCCTCTGAGAATCAGACAGTTAATCACAGAAATCAAAGTTCCTCTAAAAGCGTCCGGCTCAGTAGTTCGTTATGTTTAGTTTTTGTATTTTCATTGATACTTTTTATTTTTTAGCTTGTAACTGTGTCATAGTGTGCCATCTTGATCAGGAGATTTTAACCTCAAAGGGTGAATACAGACTAGATAAAAGAAAAAAAAACATTTTCAAAGAATAATTTCTGATAATTGAGCTACTTTTGGGGAAGTTGTTTATAAAGAAGCTGGCACAGAACTGGTCCCTGCATGGTGGGAGGAACGGGAAGAGAGGAAACCTCGGAGAGGTTATTGGTCGCAGGCCAAGGTCTTTAATTCCACATTCAGCCGATCCAAACACAACCAGGTGTCAGGAGGAGTCAGACTCAGCTACAGGCCAGATGAAGGTTTCCTAACACAGTTAAAGCTCCCAGGTGAGCTAGTTACTGAACAACAGGAAGTGAAGGACTCTGAATGGAGGAGTTTGAATTCTTTCAGAGGTGCAGGAGGTGCAGGAGGTGCAGGAGGTGCAGGAGGTGCAGACACACTGGTGTCCATCTGCACGTTCTGATGCTTTATGCAATTAATCCGCTCTCACAGTTGAAGTTTGATCAGAGATATTGATGCCTAGTTTGCTTTAAAGGTGGAAAACAAAACCCATAACCCTGAGTGGAAACCAATAATTAAAAAAAAACAACAACATCTAATGTTTGCTCACTTTATATAAGACATTTAGAGAAAGAAACGGGGACAGAAACATCCGTCTCAAACTAAAAACATGATGCTGACATCACGTCCAACATGTTTTCTGTTTATTTGTGCAGATTATTTAGGAAAACTCACCCGGGCCAGACTGACTCCCCCTGGAACTTTGTAGGGGACATACTTCCTGTAGATGTGTCCCACCCGTGAGCAGGGGATGTCCTCCATGCGTCCTCCACACATCCACACCTGCAGAGAGAGGACAGGGACAGTCGGCAGAGATCCTGTCAGAAACGAGGTGGAAGCAGCGGGGCGTGAGGTGTATTTCTGTCCGTTTCTGGATTAAACTCAGAGAACAAAACAGCTCATTCAGGATTAAACAGACTAATATTGGTTCTGAAGGTCAGGAAATCAAATTTAAACTTTGACATCAGGAATGATCAGAGTGAAGAAGATGAAGAACAAAACGTAGCGTTCCTTCATCCTCCGCCTGACGGGGCAAACTTTGAATAAAATATCTCCTTCAGAGAACTGTCATTTCTGTAAAAATGACTGATTTAAGTCAGTTTAATTAATGAGCTGTAGATGTTTACTATCTGAGCATTACATGATTACCCGCCGCCAGGAAAGACGGGCCATAACACTGGAAAAGGTTTGGGAACTTTTATTTTTTTTACTAATTTTACTATTGCTGTTAACTTGTTTCAGCTGAGAATAAAAGATTTTATTTTGTTTTGTTTATCATTCAGATATTTAATATTTAACCCCCAAAATAAAAAAAAATATTCTTTGATTGTGTAAAACAACTAATCAGAGTGTAAGGATGCTGCTGTATCTAAAGTTTCTTTTCTAATTCAACAAATGTAGAATTTAAATAAATTTGTGCTTTTGTTTCCTTTGAGTTTTATTTTCTTCCCTTTCTGTCTTAAAAAGCAACCAGATGTTGGATTGTTGTGTTTAAATGTAAAAGCTTTAAAGTGAATGACTTCCCTCTCTTCTGCTGGCCACACACGCAGAATCACTTCCAATTAGCAGCAGGAATAATAAAAGTGCATCAGTCTAAAGAAGCAGCCGATCGTTAAAGAGTTTTGACAGTAAATTCGATTCGGGGGTCATTTTTTTCCACAGAATAAAGCCGCTGCGCAGAGGAAAGCACTTTAAAGAACAATCACTGCGGCGTCGCACTGCAGCAGGCGTCCAATCAGATCCAGCGACTCAGCAGAGGCCTTTGTGCTTAATTGAGTGAGACGACAAAAGTCCTTAGTCATTCAGGCCGGAATTCAATTATTGTGACGGGCCGTTGTGTCTGACGGAGCCAGAGTCTCGACTCGCGGTTCCAGAATAATTCAGGCTGAAGCACCGGAATAAACCCTAATCGAATCAGGAACAGGAGCATAATTAATGTAAACAATCGGCAACAATCGAAGGGTTAAAGATAAAAAGTTCTGTAGGAGATTGTTTGAGGACAGAATTATGGAAAAACTAACAAACTTTAAGGATGTCAGAAACCCGCTTTAACACCAACAGTTTGTTTTATAAAAGAGAAGCTGCTGTCACCATGGTAACCCCCCGTCTGTGTCCCTCACTCCCTGACACACAGAAACGGACTGAAAAGTAAGCCTCAAATAAAGAGGGGCTGTGCGGACACCAAACTGAATTTTTGAGTTTTGATGCATTTCTTGTACGTTTTCCCAAAGCTGCTGGAGGAGATGTAAGCTAAACACTGAGATGGAAACAGAAGAATAAAACTGCCTCAATTCTCCAAATAAAGCCATAAAAATCAGAAGTTTAACCCGTGTTACATGCACAAATCTTCAAACAACTAAAACCTTTTAATGGCAGTGTAACCATCTGTTGAGAACATCCTCTTCATGTTTGTGATATCAGGGCCTTTCAGGGTGAAAACAAAATCAATGACAAGAAAAATGAGAGTTTTTAAATGCAAATTTTTCTTTAGATTTAGGGTTTTGGAACCTTTAGCTGCCATCTTGTAGCAAATCAAACATAAACCTTTCTTCAAGTCTCCTTTTTAATTTGGCATCCAACCAAAAGTGCTGCAAAGTTTGGCTTTGAGATCATTTCCTGCTGTTTACGTCTGTGGACATCCATTAAAATCCAGTCAGCCTGACAATAAAAGTTAAATGCCTCGAGATAAACACTTGCTGCCAATTAGACTAATAAATAAACCTGACGTGAAAACTAATGGAAATATTGCAATTTAGTTCTTATCATCCGTTCTGAATAAAAACTGTTTTACAGAACTGAATGCTGTCAGCTCAGATAATTGCAATAAGTGGTTCATGTGAATTAATTCTGAATGCATTAATGTTCTTTAGGACAAGTCAAACTTTTGGTACTTTAGGATCATACTTATTTCTTTTTACCTTGAAGGAAATCTCATACTGCTCTCCTCCCCAGATCTCCAGGCCCGTGTCGTATCCTCCCAGCTCCCAGAACCACTTCCTGTCCACAGCAAACAGTCCGCCTGCCATCACCGGGGACCTGCAGGACAAACAACATGCACAGTCAGAATAAACAGAGACAAATACTTTAAATCTGTCATATACTGGTGTTTATAGCATCTCCTAGCAGAGATGATAGAAACGTCTATCCAGGGACATCTTAGCTGGGATCAGTTTTACTGATGAATCTTGATTTTTAAAGCATCAATGTCAGATTGACATTGCAAATTCTGATGCAAAATGTAGTTATTGTATGTTTATCTATCTATTGGTATAAAATTCAGTGATTTTTCTACATTTTTTTGTTTAGTTTTGGTTTATTTCTTTGACGAAAACCTTTTAATACTAAGAACAACCGAAACGTCTCAAAACATTCGCCCGGCTTCTCAGTTCACTGCTGGGTGTCGCAGGCCGCTGCTCTCATTTGTAAAAATGAGTAAAAGTAAATTTTCCTGCAAGTAATCCCCGAGTCATCGCAGGAGGGGGGAGCTTGGCCTGAGACTGAAGACAAAAAGGGAATAAAACGTGATCGTATTCAGACTCTTCATTTTGACAAATATATTTGTCTCCAACGGGCCGCAGCCCTGTGAGGACCTGGCTTTACTCACAGCTCAAATATCAGGACTGGATTTAATGTTGAGCTGCATTAAAATCTCAGACCCAACAACTCAGCAGAAACTGTTTTTAACCAGATGAGATTAAATTAGAGAAATCCAAGTCGGACAATTCAATTTCTTTCCTTCCTCAGAACATTTTTCCAGGTGTCCAAAACTACTTAAACGCCTTAAATCAATGAGATTTCTGACAAACAACATGGTGCTGAGTGCCGTGGGACCTCGCTCTGTTTTCAGAGGAGTATAAATAAAATGAAGTTTTATCCAGAGATGAGAAAGAAAATGTCCTCACCTTCTAATTTATACCCACATTACTTGTACCATTAAAGGTATTTTTGGTTTACTGTTTCTTTCCTGCCTTACGTATCAGAAACCTTGACAGGAAATGTTCCTGTAAAATCTTCACACTGACTGACTTCATCTGCCTGGCAGAAAAGAGCAAACACAAAGCTAACACAAAGCTAGCACAGACCCACACACTTTCATCATCATCAGCTGACAGACTGCAGGGAGGACAGAGGAGCGGTGCGGATGTGTTCAGCCAAGTGTGTGAGATTAGCAGAGAGCGCCGAGACACCGAGTGGGCGCTAAATTGTGGGGTGGAGATTGTTAGCTCCTGCTCACCGGAGGGAGAAAACAAACACTTCACCTCCCAGGAGTTATGTGGAAACGGTTTCTTCGGGAGAGACAGTAATGATTTTAACCACAACAGGAGAGCTACCGCTGACATAACCAGCTGCACTACAAGCAAATTTAGGTGCAACCTCCAGAAAAGATCAATTGGTTGAATGTGGGATGGCTGTTTGCGAGTCCTGGCATCCAGATGCCAGCCCATATTCATATATTCATCTAACCCACCTGCTGCAGCCTTGTTCCCTCTTTGCCTTTCAACTTTTAATGCTTTGGGTGAAGGATTGACAAAACTTCTGCTCCAGATCAGACTGTCAGCATCAGTAAAAGTGTCTAAATCCACAGAATCACTTTATCAAAGATCATCTGAAGTTACAGCAGATCTTTGTACCTTTACAGAGTACTGGGGCACACTTGTGGTGCTTTTATGGGTAATAAGCTTTGATTTTTTATCCATTTCATTAGAGCTGCGAGAGTGGAGCAACAGAGAGCATCTAACAAGAAGATGGTGGGTCAGACTACGGCTGGATGCTGACAGACGACTTTAATTCAAGGATCCTGGAAGATGGAGCTGAACGCTGCAGAGACGCTGCAGCAGCATCACGTAGATAAACAACAAAATGGCTGCACCACAGCAATGCAACACCACACTAACACTGGTACGCTCCAACATCTCCACCCCTCAGGCCTTCACGTTGACCGACACCAGCCCACCTGTCAGCTGCAGACGATTCAGCCTGTAGCTGCTGGAGTCCAAGCTTCTCAAATCTAAAACTTGTTATTAATTAAGTCCAGAAACAGCTGATGTGATTCATCACAGTGCAAGAAAACAAACTAAGTTTGAAACAACTTTGATATTATTTTTGTGATCAACGAAACCAATAATTTTAATTTTAAATGACAACTAACCCTCTGCAACCGCTGACATATTCAGTGATATTAATATTATTACTAATATATCCAAAAGAATTTAATTGAAGTTTGCTGCTTAATTATCAACAGTACAGTTGTCTGTACTTCATTTATTAGGAGGGGAGTTGCAGAAACATGAGTTCTTTTTAAAAATATACTTTAGGACAGTTATGTTTGTTAAAATAAAAAGGAATTTTAACATCTGTCCGTCCGTCCGTCCGTCCGTCCGTCCGTAGCTCCTCCCCCCCAGAATCTGGTCTCCATGTGGATCTTTGCGGTTTATCTGATTGGCTCAAGTTTACTTCATCCAGTTGGTTTGTAGGATTTCTCTCCATGCTATTTGCAGAGGACTTTCCAGATGGTTTTTTGTGAAACAAACCATCTGGTCTGTCAAGTTATTGATGCTGAACATCCAACTTTCCAGGGTTTGAACTTCACAGCAGAGAAAACTTCAGAAGGAAAAATGGGCCAAATGTTGACATCATTTCTGAAGACTGTTAGGCAGAAATGCCCCAACCATAATGTTGAAATTAAATTAGCTTTTTTTTGTTCTGGTATTCAAAATGAGTTCATTTAAACAACTTTTCTCTGTAAATCCAGCAACACATCCATCAAACAGCCGCAGAACAATTATATTCTTATTCATGCTGATCAGCACTGAGGTCAGTTTATTTTTTACTGAACTGACCTCAACATTGGTTCACTGCAGGTAAAAAACTGGGCTCATAACTTTCTGCTCTAATTTCTTCAAATGGACAAAAAAAAAATCCAACTCCATGAAGATTCCAGCTCATATTTCAGGATTAATTAGAAATCCTCGAGCTTATATCGTCCATTTCAGCCAGCTGACCTTGAGGAACGAGTCAACGCCTGAACTCATGATTTAATGAAAACCCAGAGGAGAGGAGAAGAGCAAAACGGCAGGTGCTGGCATTGACAAACCAGTCAATGACAGATGAGAAGACGGATAAAATTCTACAGGAAAGCGTTCAAACGCACATTCATACACCGCCGCGCCTCGCTCTCCACCGCAGCAATGTCAATCAGGGAGAAATTGAAATCGTTGTGACTCAAATTGAATTTGCACTGATGAAGGTCATTTCATTGAGCAAGAGGAGCAGACTAATTCACAGAATGAGGATTGATTGGGATTGTTCCCTCGGTTATTTCTTTTTCTTTAGTTATCTTCCTTTCTGATTTTTACCTAACTGTATTTCTAAAGAGTCTCTGGCAGCCAAACACAAACAAGTGAATAAAATAATCACTCAAGGTTTCTCAAACGGAGGAGAACAAGTAATGTTTGCTTTTACTGAAAAGCAGAAATTAGGCCTCAAATAGTTCACTGTGCTGAAACCCAAATCTAAATTAGTGGTATTAAAAATACCTTTGCTTGTGTAAAGTTTAAACTAGGCAGTGATTTTTGAATATTCAAAGAATATTTAAAATGGAAAAACTTGGACAAGTTTGTTCTGCCGTCACGTTTTATTTTGAAAGGATTATAAAGTGGAAACTGTTCAGCTTTCCTGCTAGAATACGTGCACCCTCCTCCACGTTGATCCACTGAACCGGTGGGAATGAAGGAAGATCCTCAGCTAACAGGATCAGCAGCTGAAGCTTCTGTTTTCAGCTGCAGGATGTGGAGGAATGAACTTAAATGTGAACATATGAAACGATCAACAGTCCTGAATCTTAAAGCGGCAGCTGAGATTGAAGCTCGTTAAGATGTTCAGCTGTATTAATGAGGACTGCATGAGTGAAGGACCAGATAAGCATCAAGAGGAGCATGAACTGCTGCGATTTGATCTCAGGGTCGGTGTGAAGGTTGGTGTTAGACGAGACGAGCAAATCCAGGCTGGATGAACTATTTACAAAAAAAAAATCAATTACAGTGTTTTTGCTTAAAGTTTCCAGTTTAGACAGCTCAAAAGTTAAGAGTGTTGCACATATTTAGTGGTAAAATCTCCAAAAAACTTAAATTTAAACTGCGATTGTGTAAAAACTTGTGAAGACGTCAAAACGCCAGGTCAGTCTTATAAAGTCCAACATTCTGCGACTCGTTTAAACTTTGAATCGTGTTTCTGCTGTGAAGTCTGTCAGGGTTTTAACGCTCATTTTACCAGAATCCCATTGTTTTCTATTTCCTTTACATTAACAAAATACTGCCACCAGAAGTCCCAGCACACTATAACTGCAGCATTTATTTGATCTAAAGTTTTCAAATTACACCCTTTTGTAACGGTTGACGTGTAATAAAATGGTTAACTTTCAGATGTTGGTGAATATGTGAGGAAACGTGCGCTCCGACACATCAGCGCTGACAAAAGACCTTCCCTGAATAACCACGATTACACGTTCGGATGAAAGGTTTCGACTCCCACTTGGCCCCCAGATGTACGCACTCATGACACAATCAGATAATCAGGACAGAACGTCTGTGCCAAATGTCAGCCGTGTCAGAAAGAACGGCGCTCACTCGAACGGTTCGCTGGGGTCATCCTTCTGCAGCGCCGCCGGGATCGGGATGCGTTTGTAGTACATCTCCCAGTCGAACGCCCCTCGCATGGCGTCCCCCGCCTGCGTCTCGTAGCCAAAGTTGTCATGGTCAATAACGTCGATCATTGGACACACGATGGTCTTCCTGTTCTGGGCGATTCGGTCTGAGATGGAGGGAAAAGCAGGCAGACATGTCGGCGGACGGTTAATGACGACAGATTGAGTTTCAAGGGCGAAGAAACGTCTGCTGTCCTCTCAGCTTCACAGACTGCAGACGCCTGGAAGCTGCTTTCATACGAAGAGAAAAACAAGAAATTAGGTTGCAGAAGAGGAATTTTATTTCTACGGTTGTCTAAAAGATGTGCCACACAATTAAACAATCAGGCAGAAATGATTCTGTAGAAAAAAAGCAAGTTGCTTTTCAGATGTCGAATAAAAAAAAGACTGAATGTTTCTCAGATTGATGGTTAATGTGTTCCTAAAATAAAAATTTGTGAGCAAAATCTGCGACCGGCTGCCAACTGCCACGTGTTTGTTTACCTGCTCAGACGACAGCCGTTGTTTACACTGAGCGTGGACCCGCATTTCAGAGCAACTCCTTTAAATTGCATCATTTGCTATAGTTTGACGTTTCATTTTATAAAAACTTAATGATTTAAAAGTTTTACTTCTCTTGGTTTCGAGTCTTTGCTGTAAAATGCTTTAGAAATTAAACTGACATTAAGTTTTTAGGATTATCATCATCTGGAAGGATGGAAAATATAAATTACAAATTAAAGATGAAGAGGCCAGATGCTCACTGCTGTCTTTCCTCGGAAAAAAGGTCAAATTAAGTTCAAGTTCAAACAAATTCAGTTTAGGTTTTTATTCTGGTTTCAAAACTTTAGTAAAATAGTTTTTTTTGTACGCTTTAAGGGAGATCCTGTTTGTCAAAATGCTCCCAGACAAACCCTTTGTTGTTCCGAACATCATGCCTGGAATAAAAGATGGAACATTATTACTGCAGACAACACGCAGGCCCTAACCCCCCCGCCCGAGTCTTTGACCTCCGGTCTGGATAAAGGTTGGGAGAAGTCTTCCTCACCCAGCAGAGGGGGCAGCCAGTTGACGTTGGCCTCGCAGTGAGAGTCCAGGAAGGTGATGACCTCGCCTTTAGCGCTGGAGGCTCCGAGCAGCCGGGTCCGGATCAGACCCTCCCTCTTCTTGGTCCTCAAGATGCGAACCTTCGGCAGCTGCACCATGTACTCCTCCAGCGCCGCCTTGAGGTGCTCTGAAACGAGACGAGGAGGGAGAAATCCTCAGACATGCTCCTCCAAAGGAAGCATCAGCGTGAAGCAGGACATCTGCCTCGGCCACACGCTCTCCCTCATATCGCTTACTTCTCAGCCTTTACTGCAGTCATTAGACTGAATGTTGGCCTGAAGATGAGAATCCAGCTGTGAGTGATAAAAAAGGGAATTAAATCAACCCCATCTAACATTAAGCTTTTGGCAAAAACCAGCACTTCTCCTAAAATTATGACGATCCTCATTTTTTACCAAACTTCAGAAATGCCCTGGGAGGTAATTCCAGCCGCTGTCGGCCGATAATCCAATCAGTTTGTTGTCAGGAAGAATCGCACTCAGATTCACAAAGTTTATTTAAAAGTCCGGGTTACTGCTTCCTCTGGCTGCAGAAACAGAAAATAAAACTAGACAGACACTGGTGCGTTGTCCTTTAAAGCCCGACAGGAAGTGGGAACTTCTTTTTGTAAAGATCTAAGCTAGAAATACTGACATAATGATATATAAACTAAAGAAAACTAAGATGTTAAAGCTGCTGCCGGTGGCTCGGTAGGGTCACCACGGTAACCACACACGTGTGTCTGTTACTCCCTGACCGTAGCGATTCTTCATGACGAGTTAAGAGCCTCCACTTCCTGTTTTAAAGAGGAAACTCTGAGCTCAGATATGTCGCCGTCAGTCAGGGTTTCTGTGAACTCTGCAGTCTGGAGAGAGTCCCACAGCAGTGAGACACACTGGGTACAAAAATAACAACAAATACATCCGTTCTCATGTTTCTGTGACCCGTTTAAACTCTGACTGATGTTTCTGCTGGAAAGTCTGAGTTATTGAGCTCCAAACAGGACTGACTTTTACCTCTCATCCTGCCAAAATCTCACTGCTGTCAAGGTTGTAATTATTTGCAAAGTTCACCAACACGACATGATGTACTGTTTAAGAAAGTCATAGCCCTTTATTGCCGATCGAGCCGTGCATTTCCATGTATTTTTGTATAATTTGTTTAAAAGCTGTAGGAGGACTAATGAATCACATATTATGACAGAAACAGAAGAACAACAGGAGAACAGTAATAGGGAGGGTTCAATGCCACCCTTAAAAAAGCACAATCAATCAAACCAAACCCATTAATGCACTTTTTCCTCAATATTTCATCAGAGCTACCTTTGACAGATCAATCCTGCCCCAAATGGAGCCTGTAAATCTTTCTGCTCAAATGTCAACTACATTCTGATGAGTCAATAAATGGAGAAAGTGAAATCTGGAGCTTAGGACTGCATTTTATTCGCTGCCTGACTGCTGTCACTGCAATCCCACAGCTGTCAACTGTCACCAAGCAGCACAATTAAAGACCGATACTCTCCAGGTTCTGTAATCCATTCATCACATTTCATCAGGTGAAATCAACTAATTCCATCAATCATCTGCTTCACACTCTGTGAAATAAATATGCCTTTTAAAGCCATCTTGATTGGAGAAAGTCTCTATAAGACGTCACACGGAGCCAGTCTACTGCAAGCAGACGCCAATCAAATTCATTTAAAAAAGAAATAAAACACAGGGCTAAAATGATCATATCCACCTGACAGATAATTACGCTTCAGCTGCTTCTTTTGGAAAATAAACTGTTTAACTGCATCCGAAGCTGCCGTCTATAAAAGCCTTCAAATGGGTCAACCTGGTTGATGCTGTTTGTAATTTATTTCATATTACATCACTCATAACAGTTTTTACAATGATGGGGCTGTAAAAAAACAACTCCAGAGGAAATCTTTATCAGTCATAGTGAAGCCTTCTTCTTAAAGATCAATGACAAAAACTGAAGGTTTTTTAAATCATCTCAGACTTTATTTTCATGTCAGCTAACAATGTTTCAACACAGCCAATATCCCAATTATTGTGTGGGGCAGACATTTGTTTCCTTTGAGTGTGCTGAACTTCAGATCCTCCTTTCCCATTGGCTGATGTCTCCACAGGTAGAAGCCAATCAGCAGTGGAGGATAAAGGACCATCAGGACTATAGAGCTCCTTTTTTAAAGCTTTCTGACTTCCATCGCACTTAGTTTCTGTGTCAACCTCGGGTTTTGCAAACTTTGTGTAAAACGTATAATTCTGTTTTGTGTAAATCCAATTTCCTCATTGTTTTTTTTTTAATGAAGAGCTGCCATTTTTGTTGGGAACCTGTTTATGTTCCCAGTTAAGGAATGACTTACAGGTTTGTATGTTTTGTTTTCAGCTCCAAGTCGATTCATCCCTGAACCAAATGTTACCAACATTTATGGCCACCAGTCACCTCCTACCTAACCTAACGGTATTTATGAGTTAATCTACCAGAGTGCACGTTTGAACTGAAGATGAGTAGATTAAAAGTAGTTATTTTAAATGTCATTGTGTTTACTCAGGGTTGAGCATGTCGGCATGCAGCCCTGGATGATTTCTGAACAACAATTTAAAAATGCAGCTCTGTTCTGTGCATTAAGTGCATTTAGTGCGTTAATCATGCACTGCTGATAATTTGTTCCTGGCACAAGTGTATTTACGCAGCACGGCTCAGCGATTACAGAAGATGAAAATGTTTCTCCTTTTGCTGCAGGAAGAAAAGGGAACTTTCCTCAGCTGTCAGCAGAGATAAAATGAATGCATTAATGCACATGCAGCTGCAGTCATCACAGACCTGTTGCTGGTAAAAAAACCAAAACACTTCTCTTATTGTTTTCTCATTAACTCCACGAGGCGAGCCCTGAACGGGATCCTGCCTGCACCGGGGGTGACCCAATCATTAATATTCGTTACAAAGATAAACACTTTATGGTTTTAGAATAAAATATGAGTGCAAAGTGTACCTACCAAACATCCATTGGAAGGTATAAAATGGCAACCGCTGCATAAAAGTGGACATCGGGACAAACTAACAGTTTTCTTCTGGGAAATTTAAACTTTAGTTTTCAAGTTCAGGGTGTTTGATGTTCTGGTCTTGGCTCTCTCTAAAGCCTAAACACCTTTCAGTGTTTTAAAAAAGAAACAAAAAAGGATCAAATCAACACTTTAAATGCTAACATGCCCCCTCATTTTGGTCCTTTTTACTTTCTAAACCAGCCCGGAAAATGACCAGACGATAAGCTTCAGCTGCCCATTAACACCTTTTGTTTCCTCTGATCTTTACAGGCTCTTTCTAAACCTTAAAAAAGCTTTATTAAGTGAAAAAAATAACTTTTTTTTTTGCATAATACTGGTCTCATGACATTAAAATATCAGCTTTAGCAGGTAGTCTCTGTCACATCAGAAACCTTTCAATCACTAATTGGATTCTGACTCAAATACAGCTGCTTTAATGATACTAAATGTTTTCAGCAGCACTCTGCACTTTTTTTAAATTTCCTATTATTCATCTCTTTTTAATTTCTCTTTTGAATCAGCTTTTTTCCTCAAGGCGACGATCCTGACGTGTACAGAAGAGCCAGCAGCTGGACCACCTGAAACCCACAGAGACGTCTAACTTCATCGTCCCTTTCTCCTGCGAGTTATTCCTCAACAAGCCTGATTAAATCTCTTCTCCAGACAAAGTGTTTGGACGGGCGCAGATCCAGTCGTTATTATTAAAGCTGAGAAACGTAATAAGGACACAAGTGAGGGGAGCTGTCAGTCAAACTGTCCATCACTCTGTCACAAAGGTCTCTGAGGGTAAACTGATGGTTCCTTTTGGGATTCAGTCAGCCTTCAGGGGTCTCAAACAGGAACTAATTACTAAAAAAACAAAACATTTATTATCACACTGATAATCAAAGCCATTCATTCCTTTAAAGGTAACATTTAAGCTAACATGTTAGCAAATATACTGAGAATAAAGGTTCCACTTGAGCAGAACTCCATGACAATGAGACATGTTTTAATAAAAGATGAGACTTTATTTTTCCCAACCAAAAGGGTTCGAGTGCTGAACTGGAGCCCAGATCTCACTGGCCTGCGACAGTCTGCAGGAAATACCAATACCTCCAACTCAGACGGAGCTTTCCACCTTTATCCAGCATTATCTTTTTTTCAAGAAGGCAATGAAACTAATTTAGTCTATTTAAAACAAGCTCCTTCATTAAAGCGTTTGCTCTTCGGTGAATGGCAGCTCGTCCAGCCCACCTGGTGCATTTTAGTGATTTTAGGCAATAAAAGCTTTTAGACCACAAATTTTGACATATTCAAAAAGAATAAACTGAATTTAATAGAACTTAATTTACGAATTTTGTTTTGAAAAGCTGCACCAACAGACGAGTAAAACCTCCAGTTTAACCTGCGTCCCACCGACTCGGCGCAGCGACAACGTGCTGCAGGTTCCTGACGGTGAAATAATGTCTGAAGGGCTGCACAGGGTCAGAGTCACACGATGAGGACACGACAGGCCTTCACCGCCGAAGCACGGCAATAAATCAGCCCATTAGCTATTAACCATTAGGAAATTGATTCAGGTAAAACTTCTGCCCTGCATGGGTTGATTCTTTCACAGCGTTCCTAATGACAGGCAGTGAGATTAAACAGGGAACATTTGCATTGCATGTACGGCCCATTCATGGAGTGATCGGGGGAGCATCAAAAGGTTACTGTGTCCAATTATAAATGGTTAATCTGACCAGAACAAACTGGAATACAGATTCACTGGTTTACAAAAAAAAAAAATGGCAAGGCGATTAATCAGTTTAATGAGAGGCAGCTGATGTCGACAACCACATTAGTTATTATTAGAATATAAACTCCGGGACAGAGAGAGGGGTCTAAAACCTCCCGGAGGTCAGGGTCAGACAGCAGAGGAGTCTGAAACCAGTCAGGAGTCCCACCAAATGCTGGCAGAAGAAGCGTACATTAATTAAACAAATCAGGTTGAAATAATTATCATCCTGCGTTCAGACTGTCTCCTCAGTTAAAGCAAGATCTGTTTGATAATAACATGTTAACTGAAACTCAGTCCAGTTTTAGTTTGGGTCACAGAGCCACTGCAGCAGCTCTCTGGCTAACAAACATTATTACAGCACTGGACAGGAAGCAGCATTGTGCATGGTTTAGATTCTGTGTGTCATAGTACTTTACATTTTATACACTTGTTGTGTAAAACACTGACCATATGCTGTACTTTTACCCAAAGACGCAGTTTCTCGTGCAACGCAACAGATTTTTATTTATTTTTTTAGTTCCTTTTGTTTATGCAGGAGGGACTTTCAATCCAATTAACCCCAAATTACAGTGGATTCAACACTGCATCCAAATCACCTTTCCAAGGTACTGGATTACTTCCCAGAAGCTTTGGTGAATCACCAAGGAGCAAAGCTGCCAAATGTTCCATCATGCATGGAAAGCATGGTGAAAATAAAGAAACAAACACAGAGACTCTGTGATGTGTGAGGCAGATTGATGGTTTCTTCCCTAAACTCGCAGAAAACCGCCTTCATGACACAAACCTGTCCCAAGTGATTTATTACATGTAAACTTTACCAGCACATCAGAAAATGATGCATTTGATAAAACAGAAAGGACATAATTTCATGTCTCTGCCTGCTTTACTGTAAACATGAACACAGTCAGCTTGGGATTAATTGAATTAAAGTAATGTAACACAGTAATGCACACACTGTTGTTCTGTGACAGACACAACACTGAGTCCAATCAGAACAAAACCTGAAGAGAAATTAACCCTGCAGCGTTCTGTTAATCCTCTCTAATTATTAAAATCCTGACAAAATGCACATTTTCTTGAGAAGGAGAGTGTGGGCGGCAGTGGCTCAGGAGGTAGGGGTTTGTCTTGTGATCGGAGGGTTGCTGGTTCGAACCCCCGCTCTGGCTGTCTCAGCCGTTGTGTCCTTGGGCAAGACACTTCACCCGCCTTGCCTACTGGTGGTGGTCAGAGGGCTCGGTGGCGCCGGTGTGATGGCAGCCTCACTTCTGTCAGCCCGCCTCAGGGCAGCTGTGGCTACGATGTAGCTCACCACCATCAGTCTGTGAATGGGTGAATGATTGTAGTGTAAAGCGCTTTGGGGTCCTTGGACTAGATAAAGCGCTATATAAGTGCAAGCCATTTACCATTAAAACATGTAGGAGAAAAAGCAAACAAAGAAAAGAGGCTGGATATTCCAAATCAAGCCAGTTTAATTATCTTTAATCAATCGGCTGCTGTTTTTTTATTTCCTCTTCCTCTTCTTTCTTATAACTCTGTTGCTTGTGTGAGGCTCAGGGTGGATCGTGTTCGTGCACTCGGACGTATTTAAAGCCGTCCGGTTGCAGCCTGACCGCTCAGGACTGAATTTAACAACAAGCGTGAACGGGGCTTCATAAAGACTGAAAGTTTATCTGTCATTACTTTGAGTAATCGTCTATTAAATCAATATGTTCACAGTGGTTTTAATTAGGATGCCGTTAAAAGTGAGACTTGATTAATAATAAGAAAACTTTACTGTTTAATTCAAACGGCACAACTGAAGGCATACAAATGAAAGATGTGGGGAAATAAAGTCAACAGAAAAGCACTGATAAATAAAATCTGCCTGAGAAATAAAAGTGGAAGGATTTCCATGAGAGAGGAAGACAGTCCCTGAACTGAGTCACACACAGACGAGGAACAGAAATGAAGTGACTTTTAGTCACCGTTAACGTGGCAGCACTCATATTGTGTTCAGTCAAAATCACAAAATCACATCCTGTCGAGCAGCTGCTGCTGTCGACTGCTGTAAAAATATCCCTCGGGGTATTGTTAGCTGTGGAGAGTCATTTTCAGCCTGAACAACAGTCTGCCAGCCTCTACCTGAAAGCTGAAGTTCTCTCTTTGATACGGCTGTCGAGCTGCTGAAAGATGAAAACCAGCGACGATTCATTTACTTGCCTGGAATTTGATTATTAATGTCTGCTTTGCTTGGTTTACCACATTTATTATTAATAATACATATATATAAATAAAATTCTGGACAGTTTCCCACCTTGTGTTGTGTCTGTAAAGCCTTTCCACTAAAAATGATAATAGTTGAGTGCAACAAAGATGATTAGTTGTTGACTGAATGCAATTTCAAGGTTCTCCGTATTCATGCCCAGGAAAGAACCGTCCCAATTTGTTGATTTAGCATTTTGTGACATGGTTCTCATACTCAATGAGTTACTCAAATTGTGTAATGATAATTATTCTGATTCATCTGTGGGTGAGGTGGTTGGGTCTACAAATAAAGATACGATGCATCCCATCATCTCATCGTTGGACTGATGGATTATTTCCAGTATTTTGGGTGGTGTTCTTCTCTGTCGTGCATGTTTTACTGGTTCTTTTCTGTTCTGAGAGTTAAAATATGACCAAAGCAGCGTTTGAGTAGGGTGATCAGATGGAGCCGCTGCTCCTCCTCACCAAACACAAGTTGGTCGAGGGGATTCGGGAATCTGATTAGGTTTGGATGTTTTCCAGATTCCTCTGAGAGGAAACTGAACGGAGGGGTAATGGATCCATTCTGCTGCAGTTTGCTGTGGTAGTAGCTGAGAGTCATCCCCAAGACATGCTCAAAGTGCTAACAGACTGCATGAGATCTTTGTTTTAATCTTTGGTACGAAAGGCAGAGGACAAGGAACGCCACCATTTAACAAACCCAAATCAGTATAAAAACTCTTTTCTGTCGTTGAAATTCAGAAGGAAAACAAATTCTCACTGTAGTTCTGTATTTGTTACAATCTTCAGGCTGGAGTCTTTGCTGCAGGCTAAGAAAAACTTGCTTCACCTGTTTATTGATTTTATTTCCAGCGGTTGTTGTGTTGTTCTCCCACGATACATTGTTTTTGCTTCTCTTTGCAGTGTTCTGGTAATTGTAGTTTAAGATTTTACGTTTAGACGGTTTGTTTGAAACAAGCTAACCCGAGGCAGGGTTTAAGAAATCGGGACATTTTTTGTAATTAGGACAAACAACAGATGAGAAGCACAACACGGAGGGGAAACTGAGATGAGAAATAAAAGAAAGGGGAAAAGTGGCCACAGAGAAGAAGGATGCATTAAAGCCAATTTTCATTCATCATGACTGTCTTCTGTCTGCAGATCAGCAGACAGCTCATGGAGCAAGCCTGACACCAACATTCATCCTGAAGAATAAAACACCAGTCTCCATTTGGCTGAAATCAAAGCTTTCAGCTGACATACAAGGATTTTCTAATGATGCTTCCCTTTAGCCTCAATTTGCCAAACTGCCTCTCTTTTCCCAAGATAAAGCTGTTTAAACAGAATAACAAGCCCAAACATGCTCTCAGTCTCACTGCTCATCTGTCTCATTTTAATGGTTACTTGCTTTAACAATTGTTTCTGGTATTAAGACTGCTTCCACAAGGCTTGTCAAATGCCAAAAATGTTTCTTCCTGAGCAGCTCGGGATTCAATTTAAACCCCAGTTAAAGAGAAAAATATAAAATGAGTGAGAAAATCATCCATTTGTTGGTTTTATTCTGTTTATTCGTGGATGTAACAGGTCCAGCAGGGAAACCCTCACAGACCAGAGAGGATATTTAATCCCTCCAGAGAGTCCTGAGTCTGTCCCAGGTCCTCCTCCCTGAGGGACCCTCCAGTGGGACGTGTCCAGGAGGCGTCCTAAAGCCAGGATCTCACCGGGCTGTGAAAGATGGCAACTAGTTGGTGTCTCTAAAAGGCTTGTGGGGGTTAGTCATAGAAACACTTGTTGGGTGAATTTTAAACATGATCAAACAAACCTGTGCAACATTTTTCTTTCCTTTTTCAAAATAATCACTGTGTTACTGTGGGTGTCTCAGTGATAAATGATAATTATTTAAAAACTGGCCCAAATCTGCAGGTTTTTTATTTCTGAAGTGTACTCCAGTAGATTAAATCCTAAGGGTGGGGAGGTGCTGAGGTGGACGAAGGTGGGCAACGAGATAACGTGCACAAGCAAAAACACAGTTCTGCAGGACGTGCACGCAAAAATAAGCCACGATTTTCAAAAATTGTCTGCACAAATTGTGACTCGCTGGTTGAAAACACTTAGAATTCAAAGACTGCAGCAGAAAATTTGGCAATTTTCTTGCAACTTTAAGTCACCAACTAATCTCCAAGTGTTGCAGCCCGGTCCGATGCGACCCTGTGCCCTGTATAATATTATAAAACCTTAGTCCCTATGCAGGAAGATCATTTCTGCAGCTTTGATCCAGGATCTCGTTCAGTCATATTCCATATGAGGGTTAGAATGTAGACAGGAGCCTTGACTTTCAGCTCCGCAGCTTCTTCACCATGACAGACCAGAACCACGTCCTCATTCCTGAGGACGAGACCGATCCATCAGTCCGTCTCCTGCTCCATCCTGCCATGACTCCTCCGCTCAGGGCAAAGACTCACCTCTGATAGAGAAAAGCAGAATCAGCTAAACAACTCTTCCTTCAGCTCGTAAATCCAAGAATTCGAATTAAAACCGGTTCTCTCTCAATCCCCTCCTTTCCAGCTAACATGTCTGGACTTTCCAGGTGCTAATGAAGTCGGCCTCCCCGGAGAGAAGCACTGATCTCCGAAGTGCACTCTAATTAAAAGAGGAAAAAAACACTTGCTAAACATGATAACATGGTCCACCGCTTCAAACTGCCTCTCATGTAAAGCACCATTTTCACTCCGAGCCTTAAAAAAACAGCTTTATTAGAGAAACAAACTTAGCCAGAAAACATTAAACCAGAACGTGACCGGAGAGTAAAGAGTTGTTGGAAGAACACCTCCCTGTAAATGACACTGAACCGCACCGGGTCGTGCATTTTATTACACGGGCTTTGATTGAGGACAGGTGGAAGACAAAAATAAACTCAACAGAAAGACGACGTCACCGACTTCAAAATGAATCCTGATGGAGCAAAAACTGAAACCAGACTCTTCATTTTAAGGATTACAGATTGAAAACAGGACAATTGTCACCACTGATTTCAAACCAAGTCTTTTGTTTTACAGTCATAAAGAGGGATTTGCAACTTAAAACAAAAAGCCTGTGAACGTTTGTAGAAACTATATCAAAGAAAACAACATCTGCCAACAGATACTTTGCACCAACACACCTTCCAGCACCTTACAGCAGATTTATTTCAGTTCAGTTTAGTTTCATAGCAGAAATCCACAATAATCCAGGCCCCCAAACAAAAAAAACGCAAAATAAAAATCAGTTCAAGTCAATTTCTTGTGGTCCAATTTAACACAATTGTAATACAGTTTTGTCCAATTATTCTCTGATTTAATCTGATTATTTTCAAATTAAGTTTCCAGTTTAGGTACGGCTCCATATTTAAAAACCAAAGAAAGACAAGTTGATTAAAAAAGAAATATAAGAATACTTTCTTGTGATTTTAGGATCAATTTTTAGAAAATTACAGAGACAGTCATCTCTGCAGATGGACTTTAGCCACAAGCTTCCTTTCTGTTCAGAGATGAAAAACAAAAAGGCAAATTAGTATTTTTTTAAGTTTACAGAGGACAAAAACCAACAAAATACTGTTATTATTTCCACACTGATGCCAGCACTTTAACACCAAGTGTTGCCACATTACTCCATTTCCTCAAAAGATAAATTCCACAGAATTCGTTTAATGTTTGAAGATGTTTTTAACTTTGAACAGCAGTCTATGGGTGTTAATAAGTGTCAAAGTCTCTCGGATGCTGCAGGTCCTTGATATCTGGGCCACAGTCGGACCTCTGCAGCCCTGAAGTGTGTCTGCGGTCCTCGGCTGTCCTCTTCTTCAGCAGCATCACATAATGAAGCGTGTGCCTGCTCACCTACATGGTCGGACATGCAGATGACAGATGGCGAGCAGAGAAATCCATGGAGAAAGTAGTCCATTAGCTGAGCTAACCTTGAAACTATCGGGGAGGTTGGGAAGCCGGAGCGAGCCAGTTCTTCCCTGCAGGGAGAGCGAGAGCTGAACATCCTCCCTGCATGGGCTGCGGAAATTCAATTACAGTCTAATGAAGAGTGAGCTGACCTCCCTGCGCCGTGGCCGCCCCGCAGCCTCCCGCTCTCATCCTTCTCACCCAGCTGAAGCTCATTATTTACTGGAGCAGGGCAGGTTAGCAAGGCTACCTGCTTCCACCGAGCATCTGTGACCCTGTTTAAGGTGGACTGGTTTTATCTCCGTCACCTCCTTTTGAAGGCCTTACAGAAACCCGGTTTTATCCGACGGGCCTGACGGGCCTGTGGGTTACAGATCCCAGCTCAGTCCAACCAAATCACAGCAAAAATCATCTCAAGGGGATTTACAGAAACAGTCCTGTCCAAATCAGTCCACTTTATTTCAGTTTCAACCAAAACGATCCAGTTTCGTCTGAATTTAATAGTTAAATTCAACATTAAATTCAAATAAATTAAGTTCAGTATAGCCTGAATTATATTTACCGTATATCTAATCATAAATCAGTCCAATCAGCCTAAAACAACTTTAATTACATTCAATGTTATTAAAGTTACATTCCTACATACAATTACCACAATTCAGTTCAATCCCATTATGATACAGTCAAACTAAATGTAGACAATATTAATAAATTACTAATAAAAATGCTAAATTAGAAAAGGCTAAAGAAAGGGACTGCAGACAACGTTCCTCTGGATCCTTCCTGAGTGGCGTCAGACAACTCAAAGTTCAATTCAAATTTAATTATTTTAAGGTGTTTACTCCTAAAAGAAGGTGCAGGTGATAAGTTCAAACCTTTAATGGTTAATATTTTTATTTCTGGTCTTCCTTTTTAATTCCAGCACCATTTAAATCAACTTCCTGTATAAAGAATAAGCACTTTTCCATAATAAGGGAGGAAATATTTACTTACATGATGATTAAATCTGTAAAAAAAAGATGAGTGTTTGTTTTCATGGCAACTATTTAACCAAGTTTTGAATTCTCACTCCTGCAGCTGAACTATTCAGGTTAAAGTTTAGTTTCTTTGCCACTAAAGTATTTATTTGCTAACTTTCAGGTCTTTAAGCTGAACCAGAAACGATCAAACACGAAGAATGGTCCTGCAAAAAGAGGCATGCTGATATTAATATCTATAATCGGCCTTTTAATACAGTTTCTTGGATCTCTGCTCTGTTTTTTATTCCACAGTGAAGGTGCCATTTTTAATTCCCATCTATTAGAGTTCAAAGTCAACTTGATTCACTTATAAAGGGTGAATAATATAATTGCCTCATTTCATTCCTTTTTTCCATTTTCTCTCAGCTCTCCGCTGCTCTTTGAATGCTGTTTAATGCCTCTTGAGTAAATTAATTTCCCAGCCTCGTTTATCTTCTGCCTCCTTGCGACGAAATACTTTCACCTTCCTGCAAAAACACGATAACGACCATCATCATCATCACGTCTTGGCGACCGAGTTCACGGGACTAATTAAATATTAAATACTACGAAAAGCAATAATTAAAACACAATAATGTCTCATTTCTTCAGCACTAATTGCATGCTCCCATTTTAATACAATTCTATTGTTTTGCTCTCATGAATCCAGCCGGGAACGAAGTGATCGATCTGGAGTCCGAACCGGGTTTCCACAACGGGCCGACGGGAAGAACCGCCGCAGAACGGATCCACCTGGACTCACAGCTCAACTGGTTTAATAAAGAAATGTGTCTGAACACAGTAACAAACCAGAAATGAGGTCAAAACTGACAAAGTTAAAGAATGCAGCTGCTTTTGTGCTAAACTAGGATTTTAGATAAAAAACTCCTTTTAACCTATAGCTTTAAGGGCAGAAGGTCCTGCCAGGAGGATTCAAGATGGCCACCACCGCTAACTCAAGGATTCAAGGAAACTTTATTGTCATTCGCATCACATGTGGTACATGAGGTGGAACGAAATTGTGAACCACGGTCCCAGCTTACATCCAATATAAATTAAAAAAAAATATAAAACATAAAAAAAAAATAAACATAAAAAAGATAAGGTAAAAGGTATGAGCGGTAGCAGCACATGAACAATATAAGAGGAGTGCATTTCCTATTGTAGCAGCAAGGATAAATATGAATATATGAATAGGAGATAAAGTGTCCAAGTGCAAATAAAGTGTCTTAGTGTGGAGTGTTAGTGTCTTTGAAAGTGTCAGTGCAGTGTGTGTGAAGAGGTGGAGTTTGTGAGTCTTACAGCTTCTGGAATGAAGCTGTTTCTCAGTCTGGTTGTTCTGCACTTGATGCTCCGCAGCCTCCTGCCAGAGGGGAGCAGGACAAAAAGTGAGTGTGCAGGGTGAGTTGGGTCCTTCATGATGCAGGTGGCCCTTTTCCTACATCTGGAGGTGTAGATGTCTGTGGTGGTGGGGAGGCTGACTCCAACAGTCCTCTGTGCAGCCTTCACCACCCTCTGCAGAGCTTTCCTGTCTGCGGCAGACTGACCATAGCGAGTCAAATGAAGTCTGGTAGTAGCTGAGAGTCACCCTGAAGAGATGCTCTGAGTGCTGACTGATCAAATAAGGTCAACTCTGTCTGTTAGCAAAATATCTCATAAACCACTGGGCAGATTTTAATTGGCAATAAAGCTCCAACTGATGTTGGATTATATAATTCGTTAAGTTATTGTCAAGATTTGACCAAACCAGGAATGCATTCATCAAATTACTGCTGCCTTTGAGTTTTAAATGGCTTTTTGCTGACTGCCTGGAAAGAAACGGAGCAGAGGAAGAAACTATTTAAAGCACTTTAAATCAAAACAAAGCAAGAACGGTTCGGGAGTCTCGGGTTTCTGGGGATCCATGGCAGAGCATTAGCAGGAGGTGGACACGTGAAAAACTGCAGCGGGAAAAATCACTGGTCGTCTCAGTCTGTGGTCAGACGATGCTAACACATGTCATCCATCTTTAATAAAAACATATTGATTTATTGATTGGCTTTAAGAAGCTCAGTTTTTACTATTAATAATTGAACATACTTTCAGAACAATAAGAGCTCATGTTCAGCTTATTTTATTTTTTATTGTTCTTAATAACTCCTCTTTAGCCTCCCAGCAGCCTCCTCTCAGTGTGCAACAAAATTGTTAATAATATATAAAAAACACTGTGCAGCATTTTAATATGTTCCCAGCAGAGCGTGCACGTGACTCTGCTCAGCCAGAAACCTTAGAAATACTGTGATGGATCGTTGTAATACATAGACGTTTAGTAAAAAAAAAAAAAGATAATATATTTTGGACCAAAAGCAATGAGTTTAAGCTACAAAAATCAGTTTTTAATCAGAGCCCAGCAGGTGTTAAAGCTGCAGAAAATCCTATGATGGATTTCTTGCTCCATGACCACTGAATGATGTAGGATTGAAACAAAAGACACTGAAAGCTGACGTTAAACGTGGTTTTTCATTGAGTTCAGTCTGAAAGAAAAGGAGCAGCAGTCCCAGAACTTTTGATGATCTGATCCATCAAAGATTGGACTGATTGCAGAAAGCACAGAAAACAGGCTGAATGCTGACTCAGCTGTTTCACAGTTATGTTACAGTATTTTCCTGCAGTGATGTAATCGAAAATCTCATATCAAACGATGCCTCATGTCGCGTCTTTATTTAAACCTTTATAACAACAAATGATTGCCGATGCGTTTAGGGGTGATCTGTAAATCCCAGTTCCAGGGTTTTGGCCTCCCTGGAAGACAGCAGGTTTCAGTGTTTGTGGGATCTCTGAGTCACGGTTCTGCCTGGATAAACTCGCAGCGAGCGAGGATGACATCACTCCACTTTACTTCAGTCTGCTCGGAGCGGCCTGAAGATTCGTTTGGCTTTAAGTGGAGTCAGAAATCCCACCTTTTCAGAGGCTCAACTGACATCTGTCATTATTCTACAACACTTCAAGGTTATTAATCATCACAGCTTTCATATTTTAACAACAGAACTCTGATCTATTTTTGTAGTTGTTAAAGTTTCCTGCTCAAGTTTTTTTTTAACAATGAGATTCTGAGCCAACAGACGGGAACAAAGAGGTCTAAAACAGACTGATGAAGTTCTGAAACATCCCACAAAAGTCACGATATTTGAGCATGAAAGTGCAGCAGAGAGACAGTTCACACACGGAGGAGGAGGAGGAGGAAAACCTGAACTATAAATGCTTATTCTTATGGAAAAAAAACAAAAAAATATTTGTTGTTTACCTGAACAAAAATCAAAAATCAGCCTTCAGTCTCGTTTCAGTCGCTTTAATCATGATTTTACAACAAAGACTCATTTATCTCTGCGACTGTTGGAGAGCAGTTTGAAACAAAAAACTGCAGAACACTTTCAGTTCAAGTCTCAGTGAATTTGTACCCCTGACATGTTTGTGCAAATCACACAAATGTCCCACAAACTCGCAGCATTATTTGGGTCAGAATTTGACAGGAAGTCTAAAGAACGACCTGTAAAAATCCCACCACTTCTCTCCAGTGAAGGCTGTCGTCCTACGAAGGTGGAGACATTTTCAGAACAAGTCATGAGACAAGATGTTTTTGTTGTTTCTTCCCTAGACATTACAGAAAGGAAGTCTTACTGTTCAACCAGGTATTCTGTGAGTCAGATCGGAATATCTGCATTAATTATGATATTAATGTTCTGAAACACAGCTCTGCTGCAAAGCTATAATTATCCAACACACTGCAGGAGCCGCTTACTAATTAGCACCTCAGAAAATAAAACTGCAATCTGAAAAAAAACAACTTTTTATCAATCCTTTATCGTCCGGGTGTCAGCGGCGAGCATTACTGCATTCGGGCTCCGAGACTTTTCATCAGCATGACAGGAAGTGACAGATATGAGCGTGTAGCTCGCGCTGCGGCATCATGGGTACAACAGCTGACAGCAGTAATTTCTTCTTGAAGACCCAATCAGAAACCCTCTCCTACCCAGAATCCTTTTTACCTTCAGTACATTATTTCATATCTAAGAAAACGGAGAAGAGGACAGGAAATTCTGCACGGTGCGACGGCCATGAACCCAGCTTCCTGCTGAATATCTTGTTCTCACATCCACTCACAGCCTCGCTGATAACGCTGCACTTGTCCCTTGATTTATTATGCAAGAGTTCAAAGCTGCAGCTTAACTCCAAAGTTCAAACCGATTAAGCTGCCGGCGCAGAGAAACTCTATTATTCTTCTGCTAACCTCGCTCACACCAGCAGGGTCGCGTCATCGCGGTCCGCTCGCAGCTTCACAGGAGCCCGGCGTGGACTTTTATTCTTCTGAGATCGTATCAGCAGAGTTTAATCACAACGTATTACTGATAACAACAGTTTCTAAGAGATAAAAGGTTCATGTGACAAATCAGGTTCAGAGAGAGTTCAGCAGAAAACTGATTTACTAATAAATGAGAAATTTATTATTAGCAAATATTAGCCTTCTTATTTAGATCACTATGACTTCCACTTTAATTAGTTTCCTTTTTGGTCAAACTGATGCTGTTTTAAATGTTTACAGCTTTATAACTGCATGTAAAAAAAGACTTAATTTGACTTTTTCCACCATTTTTTAAACCTGATTATTTAAACTTTGCTCAATATCTGGACTGGTGTCTGACATTTAGAAATGCTGGTAAAGATGGGGTCAGCTGACAGCGTCACTGTAAGAATAATAAACACTCAGCTGATTTTGTTTTACTTTGGATCTTTACTTTGAAAATAAGTAATCAGATTACATGTGGCAGTGTCCTTCCACAGAGGTGGGTGAAACATGAAACATATTTGATATATTTGAGTTTTTTCTCATCCAATATCTTAAATGAACATGTCCCAACTATCCAGAATAAAATTCAGTAGTAATCACCTCATTCAGTCAGAGTTAATCTTTTCTGAGGTGCTTCAAATGCATCACAGCTCCGTCCGCCCCCCTCCCATCCAGAAAACTCAGGTAAAATTAATGTTTCCACATGTGAAGTTCATGTGTTTTTTCTGTAAAGAGGAGGAATCGTTCCTCTGCAGGTTTTGTTTTTCCTCCATGAGAAGGAGGATCATGAAGTTTATGGGAGTCAGATCATCACCATCAAAACTAGAGAAATTGCATTTCCTGCGAAAATGCAGTGTGAATGCTTTTTTTGCTGAATGATTTGACTGAAAGCTGCTGAAGAAGCTGAAACTAGGCGGAACAAACCCTTAAGACTGCAGAAAAATGCTTAAAAATAACAGAATAATCCTTAAAAATAACAGAACAATCCTTAAAAATAGCAGAATGATCCTTAAAATTGCAGAACAATCATTGAAACAGCACAAGAATCCTGAAAAATAGCTGAAAGAACCTTGAAAACATCCCAAAAAGCAGAACAGAACCTAAAA
>NC_051442.1:819074-840904 GCF_001649575.2 Kryptolebias marmoratus
ACGGAATAGTTAAAGAATAATAAAGAGAAACAGGAAAACAATGGTGTGAATGCTTAAAAGCATTCACACAATTAATCTGTCCTTCCTGATGATGTCACCAAAGCAGAAACTTTAATATCAGCACAGAGGAAGACTCGGGCACGGCTCAACGCTCCAGACGACATTTAGTGACAGTAAGTGACAAAACGCCTGTCAGAGCCGGCCTTCCAGCTCGCAGAGAGGAAATCATCATTGGACTAAACAATCAAGGAGGTTGAACTTGTCATTAATCAGTGTCAGCATCAAATAGGAACTTGTTTGCTGCTTTTTCCAGCTTACAAACTTTCTTCCAGAAACGGTCGAAGCTCACAGCTGTAAGGTTGAACCGATCTGGTCTGCAGCAGAAACATCGACACGAGAGCAAGAAAAAACACATACATGTGTCATATATCTTCCACGTCGCCTGAATCTGGCAGACTTTTCATTCAGAATGAGTTTCTGTTCTTCCTGAAGCACAGAAACAAAAACACTGAGACCAACATGGACACGGACACGTAGAAAGATCGAGCGCTGAGCTCAGAAAGCGTCCTTTCAGCTGGGCCTGTGGGACACATCTCTGAAACAGTGACTCATCAGTTTATTTCTGGAGCTTTATTTCTTTGCCAGTTTGTTTATGAAAAACATCCGCAAGTGTCTTGAGAGCACATTCGGGCCTCTGCAGAAGTAGTCTGGTGCTTTCATTTCTGAGCAGATCATTATTCGTGCAACAGTCAACAAAGCCTGCAAACAAATGACTCAGTGGTTTGTGAGTGCGAGCAGCTGTTTGTGTGCAGAGCAAAATAAGACTGAAAGCACAAATATTAGCAGCAACAGCAGCTGCGCTAATAAGAGTCTGTGTGTGTGTGTGAGGGAGGGAGGGGGGTCCTCTGTACCTTTGTCGCTGAAGTCATCCACCAGGACGATCTCTGCGATGAGCTCCGGAGGCGAGCGGTTGAGCACGCTGTGGACCGTCCTCAGCAGCGACGACCAGCCCTCGTTATGAAACGGGATGATGATGCTGGTGTTGGGCAGCTTCTCTGAGTACAGCTTCTGTTTACAGCTGCAGACACACACAAGTGCACGGATGAGAGAGGGAAACGAGTTTCAGCTGCTACATTTAGTTTCATGTCACCAAAGGATAAAAGTGGACGATTTGTCATTTCCAGGATCAGGTTCAGATCCCAGGCTGAAGTCTCAGATCCGTCAACAGATCCACACTCTGATCAACAGTCTGATGTTGTTGCTGAATATTTGATGGCTGATTTTACGACTCCCTTTGCAGGACCACATCCCTGACATGGTGGAAGAGTTGGTACCTCCATGCTGGGTCCGCCCCTCGTCTCTTGTAGCAGACAGACCACTGGAGACGGGTCACCTCACCTTGATCAGGGACACCAGTGCACCCCGCTGGAGCCGGACCAGAGGGAGGAAGCCCACCAACAGGTGCCTGGAGGTCAAGCCTTGGTTCCTGGGCTCAGCTGGGTTAGCATAAAGCCACCTCCACCTGAACCCAGCAGCTCAGACACTAAACTGGAAACACCTCAGTCTGAACCGTCATGTTGCATTTAATCCGACTTTCAGCTCATTGAAGTGAGCGGATTCATCCAAACATGTAGTTTAAAGGGAGGGACTGCACCTCTTCAGTTACAGAACAGAATTTCTGTTTCTTTCTTTTTTACTAAATGTTTTATGTCCTGGATGACTGAGAAATGACACCAACAGATGATCCGAATGTTGGTGTCGGATCCTGTCGATACTAGCGTGGTGGGATTGCTACTTGAGTTTGTTTCCACCTTTAACGAGTTGCTCCTGCTCCAGAAGGGTAATTCTGGAGGCGGGAAGCAGGAAAATCAAATGTAAACACCGGACGAAACAAACATGGCAGATAATCATTTAGTTGGCTCTGATTGCACAACAATTTTCGAATCGATGCACACACGCTGACATGTAGCATTTCGATTTACTCCCATAAACGGCGTGCTGCGTTTGAGGACAGGTCTTCCTGTGGGTCACTTCAGGACAGGAGAGAGGTCACATTTAAATCAGAATGAGAACAACCATGCAAAGAAATATAAAGAAATAAACAAATAAAAGTCGTATTCAGCATTAGGACCTGCAGTGTGGATGTAAGGCACCGGACTGACTGGAAACAAATTACAGTTCCAGTCTGCCGAGCTGTACCCCCATCTCATCCAAGCACCGAGGCAATCAGAGCTCCCATTCTGCTCAGTTTGAACAGATATTTCCACATGTTGAGGCAGCAGATGTGTTTCAGACAGTTCAGAGAGGACAGGGCCGCTCTGCAGCTGATGATTACATTAATATAAGCATGAAAGCATCGTTCTGTCACTTCTTCTGCAATCATCTGAGTTGGAAAACAAGCCTGGGTGGGTGCAGCCTTCCACAAAAAACAATAAAACAATGATATTATTGCTCAATTTAGAAAACGTCTGAAGAAGGAATGCCACAAAACAACTACTGACAAAAACTCCTCCTTCTCTAAACCTGAACGATTCAGCCCCTTTACAGGTAACCTGGGACTTCCATTTGTAATCATCTAAACTAATAAAAAACAAATGTTCTGATACACAAACTGGATGAAAATATGTGGGAATGAGGAAAAGTTGGAAAGTTTAAAGAGCTGAAAAGTTAAAAAGTGTGACATCATCCTGTGGTAAAATCTCCAAAAACCATCAACCTTAAACTGTAAAAACTATTAAAGATCTAAAAATAACAGTTCAGTCATTAAAAGTCTGACCACCGTCTCCTTCTGTCCTCTGTGTCCTCTGTCCTCCATGTCCTCTCTAACTGCATCCATATCTGTCCTTCTGTCCCTCCTCTGGACATGTCCAAACCGTCTCAGTCTTCCTCTCCCAGTCCTTCAACCTTTGACCTCTGATGACCTCGTTCCTGATCTGCAGGTTCACGTGACCTTACACGACCTCTCATGATCCATCAGGGTTCAGAATGAATGACTAAAGTCGGTCAGCTGAGGCAGCCATCTTGCCTTGGATTGGGAGTTTAATGCCCATCAGGTGTGGAGGTCGATTCAGTGATTAGTTTCATTACAATCTGTTCATGGAATATTTTGCTAACAGTATAAAAACCTGATCCCTTCACCTTCAGTGGTGCGTTTAGGAAGTCATGAACGAGGCTGTATTCTGTTTGTTTCCTCTCAGCTCTGATTAAAGGAGTTTCTGTGTTCAGATTATTATTAAAGGACTTGAACTGCTCACTCTGGCCTTCACCTAACAGAACCTGTGAGCTCGGCACCGGTCCAACCTGAACAACGTGCTGCTGTTTTAATAAGAGGTAATGAAGCGTACCACCTGCTGCCTCGCCCTTTTCTTCCCTCGTCGGCTCTTTGTGAGATCACAGGAGGAATCTGCAGAGGCTGTAATTATCTCAGAGGCTGCCTCACTTTGTGTGTCTCCATCACGTCATCGGACTGAGGAGTGAGAGGAGAGGGACGAATGGAAGCTGCCGGGAACCATCGCCAGACAGCCGGACCGACAACTCGATTCTGTCATTCTGCTCAATAGATTTCAGCCTTAGAATAAAGAAACTTTCTCTTCAGTTTGAGGAGGAAAATAATATGTATTTTTAGTGAGTTTAATTAATGTAATTGGAAACTTTGAGAACAGTTTAAGATTTGTCAGGGAAGCTTCTGCCTGAAACTAACATCAGTTTTGTAATATTCAGAGCTGATAAAATGCTGATGTTTTTATGTATAAACTGTAGAAGAAGAAAATGAGGGTTCAGTCATATAAAGGTCAACGTTTTGTGACCCGTTTCAGCTCCAAACAGGGCTGGGTTTACGACGTGTTAGAACAAACGTCTGGTCAGTGAGTTTTATCCACATTGAAGGACAAACCCCAACCAGAGCAGAGGATTCCTGATTAAAATCATTTTTGTTCAGGAAACTTGACTAAAAGAATTAATGATTCACACACAGAATTAAAAGACAGTGCAACTCACCCCTATGTAGTAAAAATACATATTTTCTTTAAAAACCCTTGGTCGTGTAGTTTGTACGGCAGCACGCCACACTCTTCTGATAATGTTTAGAGAAGGTGTTTGTCTGCATGAACACATGTAAGCATTTTCAGAAGATTTCAGAGATGTTCTCATTTAAAAACCCCACAAAGACTGGGTGCCAGAGAAAGCCTGAAAGCACCACCTACATTTAGGAGCATTTTCCTGCTGGAACACGGTTCAACCGGAGCAAAGCACACGAAGCTTTTAACTCTGGATGCTTTTCATTCACTGCTTCCAGAGCTTTACTCCTCATCACTTTTCCAGACTGAACTCCATTCCCCTGATAGCTGCAGTGTGGGAACATGAAAAGAACTTTCTGTCGAGTGCTCGTTTGATGGAGTGCGCTGCAGCGATGCCACGCTGGCGGAGGAGCGGAGGATGGAAAAGCCTTGTAAGGTTGCAGGATGTGGGAGACTCGTAAAACGTAAAGAAGGAACCTTGAGAGAGAAGCTGTTTAGAAGAGTTTGCTGCGTGAAAGTGATGGCAGGGTCAGGAAGAGGCACCTGTCAGGTGTCAGGCAGAGGAAAACCATTGAAGACTGATCCGTGACGAAGATGTTTACGAGATTTTATTTATAGGAGCTGCTGCTGGTGGGTTTATTCTCAGTACTTTGTTCTTTAATGAGTCAGAGGACAGCTGGAAGTGGTCCAAACTGCAACCACATGACCACATGGCTCCTCGTGATTCTGCAGCAGAAAATAATCAACCTCGTGGGCAAATAAGAGCAGAAAAACTCCTTGTTGGGACTCAGTCACAAGGTAAAGACGCAGCATTCGTTTCATCCCAGGTTTTAGAATCTGATGACCTGAAGCTGGGAGATGAAGGAGTTATAGTCGTGTTAATGAAAACTTAAAAATAACGTATGAAATTTCCACGATATCACTGGATACTGAGCGAGCTGTGAGCTCAGTCTCAGCTGCTTTCACAAATCTGCACCAATCACTGAGTTACAGGCAGCTTCCTGTTGTCTAATGTTGATGGTTGGACTCAAAATCAACCAGTTTTAGTGATTAGGTTCTCAGACTTTCATTAAAATCCATCCAGTTGTTCAGGAAATATTTTGCTAACAGACAAAGGCAAAAACATGATCACCAACGGTGATAAAAGTAACGCCTCAGATGAGCGAATTGGAAAAAGGTTCCAATCTAAAGCATTTTATACTTTTTAATGAACAGTTTGCTGTGAAATAATGATGATTGTTTGCCTGAATAACTGAGCATCTTTTGTAAGTTTGGTCATCATTTCACTGATATAGTACAATAAGTCTGAGTTTCAGGTCTCACAACAAAAGATTTTAACTAAACTTTATTTTTTATTCCGAAAGATACCTTTCAGGAAACTTCTGTAGGTGTGGATTTGGTCAGTAAGTTGTAAAACAAGTTTTAGTTCCAGTAAATGTTATCAGAACTGAAGGTTTACTGGAGTTTTTACCACAGAATCTGTTTGATGTTCTGCAGAAATAACTGGAGCTCAGTCAGATGGACCAGACCGTGACTGAGACGTTTGAGGAGGAATTTTCTTTTTGCTCACAAATGTTTAAATTGCATTAATTAAGTCTGCAGGACCTGCCTTCCTCTAAACAACAAGAAGAGCTTAAAGTTAAAGACTCTTTATTGGTTTGCAGTTTGGGGAGGATGAGAACTCATTGCTTTGTGGTTTCCTTTCACCAAAAATCAAAGATCCAACAGGACTCACTTTGGATGGCGGATGTCGGGGACGGAGCGGTTTAATGAGATCCTGTCGCTGACGTAGATGTTGAAGCCGTTCTCCCTGTAGGCCTGGTCGACTCTGTCAGCGTCCGTCAGAGGAAATGGTTTCCCCTGCTCGCCGTTACCTGCAGAAAAGCCCATCAGCACACATGACGACACAGGCAGGAGCTTAAAATGATCATTTATTAAACGGAGGTTTAAACAATCTTCTAATGTTGGGAGAGTCTCAAAGAAAGGGTCTTTATCTGGTTGAACTGTTATCATGAACTATTAATGCTAATGGCCATTCTTTCAAATCATGGTTCAGGAAAAAGAACATAAAAGCTCATTTGTCACAATAAATCTCCTGATCTTCTGATCTACAGTCTTTTCTAACTTCTTTTAGCTGGTTCAACATGTAAATTAAAATAAAATCTTAAAGCAGAAAATCAAAAACGTGTTTATTTCTTTTTGTCTGTTTGAAGCTTTTATAAGATAATTTCTGCAAATCATTTTCTTTATAACTTTCAAATGTTTAACATCAATAAAGAATACAGAGGTTAGAAACAAATAAAATCATCCACAGACATTAAAGTTTCACGTAGCAGAGAGGACCGTTTTCTCCACCTTTACCTCCTAAAACAGGAACAAACAAACCTGCACTGAAACACAACAAACATCAGGAAAGTTTGGACTCACCAGTTCGAGACGCGTCTCTTCGGATCCTTTCATAATCGTGCCAGTCTTTCTTCTTCTGTCCACCGTGTCTCCCCACCTGAGCGTCCTTCCCCACCTGAGCGTCCTTCCCCACCTGAGCGTCCTTCCCCACCTGAGCGTCCTTCCCCACCTGAGCGTCCTTCCCCACCCGGTTCACCTGAGGAGGATCAGAAACACAAAGCAGGACGGATGACGATCATCCAACCAACCACACCGACCGTTTCCTGCAGAGAAGGAGCACATTTTCTCCATCACACCATGGATGCGTAATAACAGGCCGCTGCCATGAAGAGCGGGCGATACGGTAACTGTCTGAGTCTGTGAGCAAAGAACCAGAGACCAGATTTAAATGAAACTCTCAGAAATTATTCCATTGGACAGACTGATGACCTTTTGGTTTGAGCTAATCGACATTAGCAAACACAAAAATAGCTATAAATCAATCTTGTTTTACAGATATTGAGCTGAAATCTGGTATGGTAGTAGCTGAGTGTCGTCCCCAACACATCTGTGTGAGCTCTATATTACTTTCTTTTAAATTCAGTTATTTTAGGTTTATTTACATGATGCTGATTCACAAACACAAGTCAGCTGAGGGTGCAAGACATAAAAAGTAAGATAATCTGATCCCAGTTCAGCAGTTTGATCCAGTTAATGAGGTAATAATGAAGGTTTTTCCATGTTTTTCTACAGCTGCCATATTAAAACTTTGCACTTGATGCCTTTAAACTTTGTCTCTGTAACTGAAAGAATAAATACTGAGAGGAAAATATAAACAAAGTCAACCTAAAGTTAAAATCATCTTGCTCCTCCTACACACAGCCAGCAAAGTTTAGCGGTGATTGTTGGACGATTTGCATTCTTATCTGGACAGATACAGTATTTCTTATATCCTTAGGGATAAAATGTTCATTTAGAAGAAGTCTGGAGTGTTGCAGCTCAGGCCTCAGTTTGGTCCTCAACATTTTAAACACGCTGAGCTTCTGCCACAAACCACAAATCCTTAACTGCTTTAAAACCCAGTGGATAAAAGACACTTTTTTATCATAATGAGCTACATGTTCCTTGGTTTTACAACCATTCAGCACACACAATAAGATTTATTTTCCCCTGGCCCTCAGTCAGAATCTGTTTCAGCAACATCATTTCTCCAGAGCTTCGGCTCTCACTATCTAACAGCGCTCTGCCGAGAGTTCATCCACAGAAAGTGTACTCTTCTATTTCATGCTTGACAAGCCTGTGAGGAGAATATCAATGCTCCAACAATCAAGTCTGCAGAGGATGTCTACACACAGCCACACACATACAGACAGATGTGGTGCAGCGCAGCATACAAAGTCCCTTCTTCCACTCAGTCATTCCACACACCGACTGATTTTCTCTGACTCTGCAGCGTGAATTAGCAGATCACAACACAATGGGGAAATAATTAGCTCGATGGGGGGGAGGCAATTTGGCAAACACTTTTAATACAAATGGCATCATGAACTGCAGGAAAACTACAAACTTCTCCTGAAACTTCCTGCAGATGAAAACTTTTTTTTTACCCCAGTGGTGGAAACCTTACCTACCTTTTCAACTAAAAGGTGCTCAGACCCCTGATCAGTTTAAATCAATTCTTACAACCATTTTCTTCAAACACAAAACCTCGTTTAGGGTCCAGGGTTGAACAGTCAGCTTCCAGGACCATGAAAACAGATAGACACAACACAAAGTTTGGTTTTCAGATACTCTGTTTTTAAAGGCAAAGTATTTAGTACCATTGGTGCAACCCAAAGTTTGCAAAGTACAGGTTTTTAAAAGCTTTTAAAATTTAAACCATGAAACAAACATGTGCAACATAAACTGAAAATAGATAAATATGCCAACAGCAGCACTCATCGTGCTCAGATGTTAGAAATTCTTTTATTTTGAAGGGCTGCGCTGTCAGAACTGCAGATTGGTGATTAGTTGTAGGAGTGAGAATTGAACTAATTAGCCTTTAATCATTACACAATTATGGGATGTTTCTCTGTCCATGTATTGGTTAAGTCTCAGATTAAGGTCTGGAATCTGCAATGATTCCTGATGAATAACACCTTAAAGAAGCGGCTCTTAAACTTTTCAGCTTTTGACCCATAAAAAAATAGTTGAACAGACTTGAGACGCCAACCACTGCTGGTTGAAGTACAGAAATATTGAAAATAAACCATTTAATAGAGCCTCATCAACAATTATATTAGTCTTTTTATCCATTTCTGACTACAGTTTCTCTATTATTAGTTAAAACTAAATATTAAACCTAATCTAATTTGATTTTTGAAGAGCTTCTCAAGATACCCACTTCCTGTTTTATGACCCACTGTGGGGTCTCCACCCCCAGTGCCTTAGAGTACATCAGATCCATCCATCCATTCTCTGCTTATCCAAAGTCTAAACCTAGAAATCCTCCTGGGGGATTCCAAGGCGCTCCCAGGCAAGAAAAAATATAGAAACCCTCCATCCAGATATAGGTTTGCTATGATCTCTTCCTAATGGATGTGCCTGGAAAGCATCCGCCAGGAGGCAACCCATTCAGGTGCCCAGATCACCTCAGCTAAGTGTTTTAGATGTGGAGCAGCAGTTTTACTCATAGCTCCCCTCACATGAAGGCTGAGCACGGCCACCAGGATCCAGGATCTGGCATCATGAGCTGAAGTGAGGGCTGAAACGTAGATGAACCAATAAATCATGAGCTACAGACAGAGAAACCCTCTCAGTACTGCAGATGAGGCCCCGATCCACTGATCCATCCCTCACTACATCCTGCCATCACTTGTATACAAGACACCAAGATCTTTGCCACACTGTAGTATACCAGTGCTGTTAGTGGTAAATATATATATATATAAAACGACTTGATCATTTAGATTCAGGGCATGGATGCATCATCCTGCATGATGTCTCATGCTGAACCAAAGTTTGATCAACTGAAGCAACATCGAATCAAACCACAATCAACAATAAATAAGTACAAGATTTCCTGCAGCGTTCTTCTTGACCCGATGAGGGCTCATCAGCACAAACAACCTTTTTCCATTGATCCAGAGTCCATTTTTATGCTCCGAGGCAAACCGAAGCATGGCAAGTTTTCTTAAGCCTACATGAGTATTCTCTTCACTCTGCATCAGACATCATTCTCAACTTCAATATCAAACAAAACTGACCTTTGACCAAGCCTGATAATAAACGTTTCCCATCTAAATTCCAACTGTACTGCTAGGACTAAAAATAATACAATTTTAGAGGTTTCAGAAATCTCCATTTTTGCTTTGTTTGGTTGATGTTGGTTGATAATTTGACCTGCTAACACAAGAAGTGTGTCCTGATATTATTTTTTAAAGAAGGAAAAGCTGATGATGGTGTTAAAGTTAAAAATGTTTGCTGTCTAATATTTACTGCAGTATTTTTCCAATGAAAGGCTCTTATCGTTAACACTTCTACAGCTGCAGTTACCTTGTTTAGCCGTCAGTATTCAGACAGTTCTGACTGAAAGTTCTTCATCTTTCACCTCCTCAGAACACCACAAACCTTAAGAATAGCTGCCCAGAAGACAGGCCTCCAATCTGACAGAAACGGGAACGAGTGAATAAGCTTTATGTAAAAATCTCTTCAGGTTCTTTCTGCCTGCATCCCTTCCCATCACCTCTTTCCTTGACCTCGGATTCCCTTTCAGACGCCCTCGGTGTGTCACATAAGGACCTGACAAGCAGCAGGACTCCATTTGTGCAAATTTATACTAAAGAGAAACAAGACTGTGCCGCCCTATTTCCTCCTGATTAAAATTTCATCGCACGTCGCCATGATATTCCTCTGGGGCGTTTCTCGCTGCTCGACAAGACCTTGAAAAACAAGACAAGGAGAGAGGCAAACTTTTGCAGCTAATGTGTGCACATGTTTAGTTTTGTGGAAGAGGAACGTGGGCGGGTGCCGAGACGGAAGATGGAAATTGAGACAGACAGTGAAAGGGCAAGCATGAAACGGAATCATCTCGAAGAACAGATGAGGGATAAAATCACAAGTGGGAGATAAATGTAGGTAAAACAAACGGCAAGTTTTCCATCAATGAATTATCAAAAAATGGTAAAGGTTTAAGCTCTCAATTTGTTTAAATTTTCTGTTTACAGCTTCATCAGACTTTTAACAACCAAGTTACCTGAGCCTCCGAAGAAGTCCATCATAAAATAATCATCCTGCCAGTTCTCAAATACAGCTTTTATTGTGAAAAACCAGGAACGCATCAAGTTTACATCAGCAGCAACTTTCCAGCTTTAACTCTTCAGAATTCAAGTAGAAGCAGAACAAATGTAATCCTGACGGAGGGTCGCTTCAGGAATCTACACATAAAGTTTGCTGATTCTCTACTGGAGAGGATTTTATTTTGAATTTGACAAGAAGGAAATTGTACGAAGGACACACCAGGAAGGAACAATCTGAGTTTTATTGAGAAAATTTACACTCTCCAGGAATTTTCTCTTCTAGATGTCATTTTGTCAGCCTAACAAACAAATACTCTGAAGGCTTTGTTTATTGTGTTTTAGTTTATAAAAATCTTTAAAAACAAACAAACAAAAACCATGTTTCTGTGCATATAGGATACAGAAACCTCTACTGGAACACGGTGCTTATTTGAGGTGAATTTGCTGTCGTGTGAAGATCAGCTGTCCTAAATGTTTTCTACTTATGAATATTTCTCTCTGTAGAACGATGAACTCCAGATAGTTTGAAATGACCTTTGACCCTTCCCAGACTGATGGGCAGCAGCAGCTGCTTCTCTAAAGTCATTGCTGATGTCTTTCCGTCTTGGTGTCGTGTTAACATCTGTTTGCTCCACAGCAGCTCAGACTAATGCCTCGTTTCCACGGGCTCTAATTCAGAAGTCCGGCTCTACTCGGCTCGGCTCGATAAAGAATGCATCGCGTTCACACCGGCCAGTTTGGTCTGTAGCAGAGGAACGCCTCCTCGTGTTGCGGGGGGCGGGGCAGCAGGAGGGGTTCGCTACGAAAACTTGGCGCCAGTTGTGTAAACAACGGAAGCGCTATGGACAACGTTGGCCCTGTGTTGTTGCTGTTTTTTAAACTTATGGGGATTCTCCTGAGACTTCAGGAAGAGAGGCGCAGTGGAAGAAATGCTCTGGATGCCGCCATTGTTGCGCGGAGTAGGACAGCTGTTATCTGCCGGAGATTTCAGGCTTTACAGGCCTTCAGCTGGGGGACAGACGGCAGAAACGCTGCAGGGTAAGCTAACTCTGTTGTTTATATTCCTACTGTTTGCTCTTTATGCTCGCATCTGGCCACACCCACGACCAATGAGTGAACAGGAGCTAAGTTTGCGCCGCCCACGAAGCAGGGCCGGCCCGGCTGGCCCGGCTGGCCCGGCTTTGAAGCAGGGACCAAAAAAACAGGGACTGGCCTCGAAAAAAATGCTGGTGGAAATGTGTGCAAAGCGAGCCGAGTAGAGTGGAGCCGGGACCTTTAGAGCCGGTGTAAAAGGGGCATTACCTTTCCTGATAAAAGATGATATTTTTAAGTAAATCCTAAAGATGCAATCTTAGAACTAAAATAAGTCTTTACTTTCAGCATTGTGAACACAAACAGTGCTCAGAAGATGACTGGAAACTGATCTGATGCACACACCGGCCCAGATGAGGCTCTGAAACCGAGCTGAAAATAAGGCCAAACACTGTCATCCGTTTCTCTGCCAAACTGCCTTCCTCTGTTCTGCTCATCACTCTCATCACACGGCTGAGGCTTCGTGCTGCCATGAACTCATCCCACTGTGGACTCTTTTCCGCTCTGTTAATATTCAAGACGCAGCAGAAAAAAACACTGATCCCACACCGAAAGAGTGACACCGCCATCCACACCGGCTGTGTTGTCTCCATTCAACATTCCCTCAGTAACGGACAGGAATGTAAAGTCTTTAAAGTGACAAAAAAAAGCAGGCAAGCAGGTGGAGAGAGAGAGCTTTGAAAGCTGAAAGGACAGGAACGTAACTCCTGTCAGCAGGCGGCATGCGGCCTCATTAAATTTAATGTAGCCTTTTAGTGGGCTATTTAACTGATGACAAAAGGCCACATGTCAGTCAGTGTTTGCATATAGATTCATAAAAGAGAGACTCAGAGTGTCAGTTCATACATTATCTGTGCATATTTGCATAAGGCTGGGGGGTGCAGAGCCTAAACCACCTGAAACCACACATCAGCTCCGTTGGTTCAATATTCAGCTACTCTGAAGGACAGGAAGTTGTTTGGTTCACTGACACAAACATCAACTCCTTACGTATCTGATACTGTAGTAAAAGTAGCGTGGTACTCTAGATTAGATAATACTACCAGATTTTAGCACAATATCTGTAAAACTGACTGAATTGTTGCCATTTTTGTTTGCAAAGGTCGATTAGCTGAGGTGTGATAACAGGACTCTGTGTAGAATTTTATATTCTCAAATCAATTTTAGACAAAAAAAACTGGAACTGATAGAATTTGTTACATTATAATACAGTCCTTAATGATTTTCTGACTTTTTCATAGTTAAGGTTTTTGTATTATGTGGATCTGCTAACAGAACAAGCGATTAGAAATTAAACATTAAATGCTTTGAAGATTGTTAAATGATTTAAAGAATATAATATGGAGGGTAAATGATCTGAGGCTTTTAGTTAAACTAGATATTAAATTTTGTGAACAAGTGAAAGAGAAGGTAAAGGACTTCTTTAAATTTAAATGTCAAACAAAACAAATATTTACTATAACAATTTGATATATAGACGACCTAAAATAAAATGCCAATTATTTCACAGCCTCATGTACAAATAATGATGAATAAAATCACAGAATAAAACAAAGCTGGACTGCGGCGCCAGGCTCCACCTGAGTTCGGTCAGTAAAATCAGAATCTGCTGGTTTTCCTCCCGCTGACCTGGATAGAGGGATTTACAGATTATAGGAAGTCTCTGAAATGCTGTCTGCATTTCTAACCTCATTTCCATGCAGCTGTGCTCTTAATCTGGCCAACAGCAGATTATGGAGCTCTGTGGTCAGATAGAAGGAGCGATGCTGGGCTTAAAGAGTTTCACACAGAAACGCAGCCCTGATACGACAAGCAGACACTACTACTGTTAGTACTACTGTTTATACTTCTGTTAGTACTGCTGTTAGTACTACTGTATTTTTATGTCGGCTCTGTGGTCAGATAGAAGGAGCGATGCTGGGCTTAAAGAGACAGAAGCTGCTGGGAGTTTCACAAAAACGCAGCTCTGATACGACCAGCAGGCACTGCTACTGTTAGTACTTTAACACTTCTGTTAGTACCTCTGTAATACTTCTGGGTTAAATATCTGAGAGGTTGAATAAGTTCAGAGACAGGAGGATTCTGTGTATTTTCCTTCAGTCTGCAGAAGTACTACTGTGGACCTTTAAGTTACTGAAGACATTAACTAAGGATCAAACATCCATCCAGCTTCAGCTTCTTGATGTTCTCTGTGTTCCAGGCGTTGGATAAATAAATAAATCCAATATTTTTTTTGTTTTTAGGATCCTTTAGTTTAGAATAAAAGCAAAGCCGGTTGTGTGAGCGGCTCAGTGTTTCTGATGGGATCGGATCATTTTATGTTTTTTCCATCAGAGCAGGAACAATCAGACCACCTCGGGTCAGCTCTTCTCCTTTTTCTGTTTCTTGTCATCCTGCTGAGAGCCGACAGAAGCCCGTCTTTTCTTCCCCTTCCCTTTCTGTCAGATCCAGCTCAAGCCCTCGAGACACAATTATTGTACCTACCTTTTTGTGTTTCACCTCACCATCTGCTGCTTTACCTCCACCTCATTCCCTCCTCAAACACTTCTCCAGCAACACAATTACCCCCGACTTCCCAGCTTCCCTTCCTGCAGCTGGGAAACAGGCGAATCAGGTCTGACTAAAGGTCTTCTTTGGTGAAGCATCTCTACAGTCGGAGTTTCCAGCCCTGATCAGTGAGACATCACAGCCTTTTAGCCTCACTTTCATAACACACACAGCTTTAAAACTACACCCAAGGAAAATCAATCTTGAATCTTCTTGCAGCTCTGAAATGCAAGAAGAAATAAAGACCTAGCATTTATAGATGGGATGCATATCACCCGCCGCCTTTCATGCCAGAGTTTAAACCAACCTTGAGCTGTTAGAGGTCAACGTGTGACTCATAGCTACAACTACACCAAAGCTAAGCTCAACATCTGTAGATTTAACTGAGTTACAGCCATTTTAAGTCTGGTAATGCTGATTAGCTGTGGCTGCCATCTTGAATTTAGGTGAATCCAAAACTTAAATTAGTTGTAGATGTTCGTCCTCCATTTATTTTGCTCTTTGTCTTCAGATACACAGACTTTGTTTGATGATTCAGGTCATGGCAGAAGAGGAGAGAAAAGCAATTTAAGGAGAAAATGGTAAAAAAGGAGCCATTTTACACACTGAGGAGGAAGCCACTGGCAGTGTGTGCCTGCCGATTCTCAGCAGCACTGTTGATCTCTTCCAAATCTCTGCACTCTCACTCTGGTTTCCAGCTCCGCTGCTCTTTGCTGCTTAAGCTGCGGATCTCCGGGCAGAGATGGAGGCGCTGAGACCTCCCTGGAAGAGAGACCCTGGGCCGCTGCCTCAAAGAGTCCCTCAGCTCCTAACAGGAGTCATTATCCACAGCTCTGCTGCAGCCAGAGATGCCACAGAACTGGACAAAGGCCACGCCACATGGCTGCCTCTGTGCCGGCCTCTGCGCCTGCTGCAGAGGTCTTAGATGTAAAAGAAATTCATGTCCAACCTCCATACTGAGACAGGCCTGTTTGAAACGTCTCACCTTTTGCAGAATGTTTGTTCTGCAGAAAGCATGGAGCAGTGAGTCAGTGTTTACTGAAACCCTTCCCATTCCCAAACCAAACAAAAGACAAGCCCTCCATCAAACACTTAACGAGGGTTTATGAGTCAGAATTCACACTGCTGTTCTCCTGCTTTTTCAAATTTATTTTCTGGACTTTTTTATTGCAATCTAACCACGTCTGCATACTTTGAGCTAATTTAGTCGTTGATGTACCAAATCATTCAGCTCTATGATTTCTTCTTTTTGTAACTTTTATATTATGGCATTGTTAGCTTTTATCTAACCTTTTGCTGCTTTTAGCTACTGTTCTGCTTCTGTTATTAAGTTTCAGCTTCTTCAGCAAACTTTAGCAAAAGTATTCAGTGTTCACACTGTATTTTCACACAAAATGCATCCCTTTCATCTTAAAACCTATTTGTGCAGTGGTGGAATTAGATTAAGGAATAAATATCCTTTCATGAAGTGCAGAACTCAGAAAATGTGAATGACAGAGCACATGTATCACTGCTGGAGGCCACGCAGAAGAGATTACCCCATGCCACTTAGGATGAAGCTGCGTTTCGAGAGGAGACACTGTGGGATTGATGTTTAAGAGGCTTCAGTGGGAACTCGCTGGCACGGCCAAGATGGCAGCCGCCGCTGGCTCCGGTCCAAAGCCTTCTGAGAAAACTATCCTTCACATGGAGACATGAAGAAGGGAAATACTTTTTTTTAATTGATTAGCACCAATGCTGCCAGCTGACTGTTTAACCCCGTGTTGTTGTACCTTGAACGCTGGCTTCTCTCCAGGCCCACAAGCGGTCAAAGTACGATGCTGCTCTGATGTTCGATCTTTAAAGTGATTCTGTAACAACACATCTTCAGGCTTCAAGAAGGCCAGAGGAGGCAAATCAAATCAAATCTCTCATTAAATGCATGTCAAACCTTTTTACCTGAGCTGAATTAGAAGTTAGAAGCCTAAACCTAACCTCAGGTTATGAAATTTGTGGAATTTCCTGTCTTTAAAAAACTGCTAACATGCTTCTGAGATCATGAGATGCTTTAAAGTTTCCTTTTTTAATGACCTAAGTTTTATCTAATTAATCCAGACATTTCATACAAACAGACTGAAAATCTAAATATTAGATGGCATAATGGTAGAAAGAAAGAAGTGTCAGAAATCGTTTTAAATTGAAGACAAAATGCAGTTTGTTACTTTTATTAGAGCAACACTGAGCCCTGCAAGAAAGGCTGCAGCTATCAAATATTTAACTATTAACCACTTCAATAATCCATCAATAAATCAACTTATCAGATAGATTAGACCTTTGCTCTCCACGATGTCTCAAAATGTTTTCTTTTCAATTTCCCGTCATGAGTAGCTTTTTTCTGACAGCTGACCAGAAGCTCTCCTGTTGACAGAAAACATTTGCAGCTCCAACCCTGAATGTCCAGGTGTAAAAACCATGCCATCAATAAGTATTAATTAATAAAAAAAACTGGTCCAAATCCACACAGCTTCATATCAAAAGTGTATTTCAGTAGATTAAAGCATAAATATGGGGCAGCTACCAACCTGGGTATAATGTGGGCAATAAAATAATGCGCACAACCTAGAATACAGTTTTACAAACCGTGTACACAAAGCAGGCCGAAATGACTTTAGTCAAACTGCATCTGAAAACGTGCCCATTTTCTCACAATGTTCTTTGAATTTTAATGACAAAGCAGTGACACACTGCCTTAAATGAGGATAAGGTGAAAACATTCAGGAAACTTTAGACAGCATAAAAATGGAACTATCTTATGTTAAAAGAGGAAATACTTTTCCTAAAAGTCATTAAACCTATTTAGGAAACTGGTTATTAGTATAAATCTATTCATTGTTTATCCTGAAGCTTTACTTTAATGCTCTGCCTAGACAACTTTTGCAATGTGAGCCTTGGATTCTGGGAAAACTGGGATGGGCATTTTTGACTAATTCGTGTCAATTCCAACCTAATCCTGACAGAAAACAAGTGTCTTAAAGCACCACGTCCAAAACAAACAGGATTAACTTCATGTGTCTGTAGCTTTTTGTGCTGGATTTCAAATCATTTGGCTTGTTGGTCTCTCTGTCATCATACGAACATCATTTTCTGTTTACCACCATCATGTCCCTCTTGTTTTTGAGACCTGCAGCCAGGAATATGTTCCACCCCCACCTCCCTAACCCCATCGCTTGGCGTCCTCTTCGCAGGCAGGACTCCGAGCCTCAGCCCGCTCAGCGTGGGAGGTCTGCTTCCGCAGCAGGGACAGAGGACAGATGTGGCTTACATAATGATCAACAAATCAGTTATCTTAGTGGTCCTAATCCTGCTAGCATCCCTCCATCCCCCTTTGCCTGGCTTGTCACGCTGTGCCAGGCTTTGGCGTGTGGTGCCAAGCCAAGAAGCCCGAGGCTCGCTGCTCCTACCCAACGCTGGTTGGATCGACCCCATAGGCTCAGCAGAGGCAGCTTTTCCAGCTCCACTTGGAAGCAATTAGCAACATTAGTCACGAAGGGAACAATTGGGTCATTGGATCATGGCTCTGGGTTCAGCAGACAACAGGCCAATATGTGAGCAAAATGTAAAACAAAGTGGGGATAGGCAGCACTTTGCAAACTGTTAGACTCCAGTTCATTCGCTGGTTCATAATAGAAAAAAAAAACCCCACTGTAGAACTGCCAATTAGTTCCAGCTGACTGAACACATCAGGGTACAGAGACTAATGACGAGCATCAGTTCGACCGAGCAACAAAGAACCAAAAATAGAATCAGATTCAAGAGTAAGAACAAAAAACAGCCCACAATGCCCGAAAGATCAATTCATATTTTCTGCTTTTCATGTTTAATTGCTCCAAACAATAAGATTCATTTATCCAGGATGTGATACTTGTGAGATACTTGGAGCAGAAATCTACAGATTGAAAAGCTTTTGCTTCTCACAATGAACTTCTGTCCTACTTTTAAAAAATGGTAGCTATTTTAATTATATTAATACTAAATGGTTTGAATTTTAGCTATTTGCAAACTTTTTTTTTTAAAGTAGAACAAGCCTGTTTGATAAATAAAAGCAAAGTGAAATGCAAAAGTTCACACAATTCAAAACCTGATTGGCCGAGACAAGGGTGCAGAAATCTGAAAGTCTTCACCTGGTAGAAAAGGAAGAGTTTTACCCTCGAAAAGGATAATCTGGTTTATTTAAGCACAGTTTCTGAAAACCTGACTGTGACTCTGAGTTTGATGACAGGAGGAGGGTTTTCTGGGAAAGAAGCTCCAGGTTTGGTCTGAGGTGCAACATCTACAGGGTGAACCATGCTTTGAAATTCTTATCCATTTCAGAAATAGAAAAATAATATATACTATAACAAGCCCCTCCCCTTGACAACATGCTAACTGTTGTCTCCTGCAGGTAAGACACTAACTACCTCCACCTGCAACAGGTCTCAGATGTATCCTTTACCCAAACCTGGGGGGGCAGGACCCCAGCTGGACCGATTCCTGCATCATAAATTAGCAGTGGGTACCTTCAACAACGGCCCGTTTCTGTACCCTGAAGTACCTTTAAAGGTACTAACACAAGGTACCTTCACGGTACAGCTGGAGCAACAAACCAGTTCACCTTTTTTAGGTATATTTCTGTACGTTGACTCTCATGAAGGTTTTTACAGCTGCTGGGGTCTCAGATGTTTCTTAGAGAACAGCCTTTAAGTTCAAAAGACTTTTTGAGGAGAAACATTCAGTTTTCAGCCACCAAAATCAGAAAATCATATTTATAAGAGCTAGCTAAAATGTCAGCCGTGGTTTTAATTCACGTTTAAAAGTCACACAAACCGGTGGTTCAGACCATCGACACTAAAATTCAACGAGAAGCCAAAGCAAAGACTTTACTAACTTGGTCAAAAGATTTGATATAACTACGCTCATACAAAGTCAGCTGAGTTTTTTCCTTTCCTGTGTTAAATTACTGAAGTTATATCAGATTTAACTGATTATAGTTTTCTGAAAACAAACTGAATACATTCAGAAACTAAAATTACTGCTGCAACAATCTGAGCGTTCTCCAAAGCATAAAACAATAAATCAATTAAGAAAAACAATCAGAATTTATAGCATTTGAATCTTCAAACAGCTTGTGTGTTTATGAATTGTTTTCATGTCTAATCACTGTCAATAAAAGTATGTTACAAGACAAAAACTAAAGATGGGCTTCATGAATCCTGACACTGTTTGTCAAAGTCACTCAGTGGAACAGAGCAGAGAAATCCAGCCTTCAAACAGCTGTTCAGAGTGGCCGCCTTCCAGCTGAAAGCCACTTAAAGACTAGAAAATGAGATCAGCTACCTGAGTTCAAACTCTTCCTCAGAAGCCGTGTGAGCTCCAGGAAACAGTTATTGCACCGTGATCTCCACAGCTTCACAGGGAAACAGGACGGCAGAGGCTCGAGAACAAACACAGGCAAGATTTTAGCCTGAGAACTTGGTGGTGGGAAGAAAACAGAAAACAAACCCCAGCAAACATCAACCACTGATGTGCTTTGTATCGAGAGCTCCTCTTTCCATTTAATACCAAAACCAGATTATACAACAACAACATCCTGAAAGAGGGGAATTCACAACACACCGCCTGCTCCATCATCTGCTGTTGGCAACTTTTATCAGATACATCTGATCTTTCCTTGGTGTTCATCAGTGGACGCACATTTTGGATTTTTGATGATGTGTGCTTGAAATCTGCCAAAACCCAGGCTACATTTTACTTTACTCCAACACCTTAGCTAAGGTTTAAATCAAACTACCAACGATACTGTACATCCCTATTCTTTAAATATTACTGATATCATTTTAGTCCTGTTAAAACTGAACTTCAGCCTTTAACAGCAGGTTCTTCTGGACCACAGGGATCCAGTTCACAGACCTGAGAACTGTTTGAGGAAGATATTTTTGCAGCCTTATAATGATGTTTATCAGGTCTTTTTAGCTCCTGCTTCAGAGAAGGAGCTTTCATCGCTCAACAGTGATGTGATTGGTCGAGCATGTTGAACGCTGAACATTAAAACTGCATTTGTGCATAAGTGCTCCAGCAGAAAACAGACTGATCTGGGATCAAACTTTAAAAATAAAACCAGAGATCCACAACAGAAGAGCTGAAGCTGCAGAATCCTCCATCGCTGTTGGTGAATGTCCCGTGACACTGAGCAGCGTCGGCCAAGTGTTGCACAATCACCGCTTCCCCTGGTGGGGTGAAAGAAAACATGGAGGTCCTCAGAATAGCTCAAACTGTTTGGTAGCACATGAGCTCTTCTTGGTTCCATGCAGGACTATTTTATAAATCATCCAATCTAACATTCTGGGTAGCAGCTTACAGTTTCGGATAAATCATTAAAATGATGATTGATGGCATAGAGTTGTAATTGCTGATGTTTTTACTAGCTTTATGTTTCTTCACATCAGCTGAAATGCTGATCGTTTTCTGAGGTGGTCAGAAGTGTGAGAGCCTCTGCTTCAGACTCGCTCTCCTCACTGCTGCTCAGATGTTAATGACACAGCAGAGCGAGAGCAGAATACTGCAGCAACCTGCCTCGGGTAAAATGGTTCATCTGCGATGGACACTTATCCTCCTTTCCCATGATGCTCGGCTGATTTAACTGCCATCCCTGTCGCTGGGCTTATCAACTTATCTTTACTGCTGTGCAGCCAGGCAGGTGATGTGGAAAAGCTACTGCATTGTCTTTTATACACACATAGATACAAAGCTTTCATCTCATATGTGCAGAACCCAGAGAGGAGAGCTTTTAAAAGCTGCAGACTCGCGTTTCTCACATCTAAAGCAGGACGGCACACGGTAAACTCTCTGAAAAACGAAGAAAATGCAGGTCAGGTGGTCAAGTGCCCTCTGAGGAAACCCTTTCCTGCTGCTAATATATCTGATAACGCACCACAACAAAGACGGCTTGATGTAAAGAGGAGGTCAGGTCAATGCACATCCTCAGCCGGTTAATCAGGAACATTTTGCAGCTGATGAGGAACTGTAACGACTACAGCAGTTAGCAGCGGGGGGGTCTGTAATTCCTGCTCCGTCACGATTACTTGAGCCTGATAATGGGGAGCAGGACGGGTGGAATGAAAGTTCACAAGACAAAAAACACAAATGGATGCAAGAGAAAGAATCTACACCTTGAACTAAAAGCATTATTACACTCACACTTTATTCCACTTTTATGATTCCAGAAATTTGATTTACGCTAACTGAATTCTCTATTTTTACACAGAAATAAAGTCTGAATGACCAACTTTAACATCTGGTTTAGTTTGGCTTTTTTAAAATAAAAAAGAATCAGCAAATCTAGATTACAACTGAATCCAACAGATTGTGAAATCTGCATTATTATAAAAATAATCCATCCATCCATCCATCCATCCATCCATCCGACCATCCATCCATCCATCTATCCGTCATCCATCCATCCATCCGTCCATGCATGCATCCATCCATCCATCCATCC
>NC_051442.1:841608-849152 GCF_001649575.2 Kryptolebias marmoratus
TCCATCCATCCATCCATCCATCCATGCATCCATCCATCCATGCATCCATCCGTCCATCCGTCCATCCATCCATCCATGCATGCATCCATCCGTCCATCCATCCATCCGTCCATCCATCCATCCATCCATCCATCCATCCGTCCATCCATCCATGCATTCATCCATCCATCCATCCATCCATCCATCCATCCATCCGTCCATCCATGCATGCATCCGTCCATCCATCCATCCATCCATCCATCCATCCATCCATGCATCCATCCGTCCATCCATCCGTCCATCCATCCATCCATGCATTCATCCATCCGTCCATCCATCCATCCATGCATCCATCCATCCATCCATCCATCCGTCCATCCATCCGTCCATGCATCCATCCATCCATCCATCCATCCGTCCATCCATTCATCCATTCATCCATGCATCCATCCATAGTTGGGTCCAGGAGGGAAACTCAGACCTCCCTCTCCAGCTCCTCTTGATGCATCCTAAAGTGTTTCCAGTCCAGAGAGGAGAAACAGTATCACCCCTCCGATCTCTGTCGCTGTCTCGGGGTCTCCTTCCTGTGGAACGTGAACAGAAAACCTACACGAAGCACCTCAGCTGACTCCTTTCGATGAGAGGTAGCTCAGACTGAGCCTGGTCATCATACGAAGGAAGCTCATTTCAGACGCTCGGATCCAGAATCTTGTTGTTTTGGTCATAACCAGACGGACCTTTAAATCAGAAATCTATTCCTTGTGGCTCAGCTCCTTCTTTATCACAACAAAATGGAACAACAGCCTCATTTGTCTGGTCTGTCAGTTCACTTCTGGCTCCATAGACTCGCAGACACCTGAACTCATCTCTGACCCAGAGGGAGAGCTCCACCAGGACCTCAGACTTATAGGAGCTGACTCTCTACCTCACTGCTGATGGAAAAGGCTGCCATGTTTCTGCTTTCATCATCTTGGTTCACATAATTTACAGGAGTTATGTCACTACAGACAAAAAGGTCATGATGCAAGTTAGTTGTAACGTGAATATACATGTGGCATGCTTTTTAAACACGCGTGTGAGGTTCTCTACACTCACTGCAGTCCCACTTCTAAACAGAGAAAATACCACCAGAAATCAAACAGGAAGTAGATTTATATATACACAAACTGAACTACATAGTTTCAAATCACCTGCAAACAGCCTTCAGAGAATTTTAATACCAATATTTAAAGCAGTATTGGTGTAATTATTGAATATCGCAGGCTGTTACCTTCTTACAGTCAACACCAACCAGAGTTCATCCGATTCTCTGAACCTGAGCACAGAGAAGCAAAAACCTCCTTAATTTAGCAACCTGGGATGGGTTTAATCATCTGAAGCAAAAAGAAAGCTCCTAAGCCACGTGGCTGTAATTAAAAGCTTGATTCCTCGCTCCGTATCCTCGGGCTGTCTGCTGCACCTGTCTCTCATTGGGCCAGCTGATTCCTGACGGGCATACAGAGCAGCCTCTGCACACGCTCAGTCAACGTCTGCCTTGTGTGAGGAACCCGGGGAGGAAACGCTCTCCAACAAAGTCGGCCCGTGAACAAACACCTCTTTTACCCACTCAGGCTGCCTTCTTCTCCCGAGGTGCTCTCTTCCTCCCTTTATTCAGCGGCTCGGAGTGAGAAAAGGCAGCGAGGAACTCCACTTGTCTTTGCAAATGACTTTCACCCCTCAGTCTCCCTTGTTTCCAGAAGCTTAACACATTAAAGATAAAATCTCATTTCCTAGTCTAGGAGCACATCTAGCCCACAGCTTAGTGAGACTGCGTCAGGTGCTGACATTAACAGCTTTCCTCCTGGAGCTGTGCTGATAATTGCCTCTCTAAATAACTGACAAAAGCCCACAATAAACTCTGCAAATTTGTGTCTCCTTAACATGCAGTCATGTGCCAAATAAAGTCCCTCGTATCAGGACGTAACGACATGGAAATGATTCAAACCCAACTGATCGGCATCAGCGGGACCAGGACGGCCTGGACCCCCTCAGTCTGCACACAAACTGCAAAGCAAGTTTATTGTAAAACGTCTGAATTTCCAGCCCCTCCACAAGGATCCTGTCTGTGCGACACACACACAGTTGTAGGTCCGTCCTACATTCACTTCTCAATAATTAAGCAACACCGAAACGTGCAGACCCCCATGATGCTCTACCACCATGACCTCACTGCAGACGGTGTGACCTCCACAACATTTCACGTGTAACACAGAAGACCAGGAAAGTTACTGAACAAGCAAACTTCTTTCTCGTAGAAATGAAAGAAAAAGAAAACACTTAAATTGCACTTTCTGTGAAAGTACAGTGTAAATGCTAAGAGGTAAATAATAGAAATCTGTTAAAGAAGCTGAGATTAAACTGTCAAAACGAAAACAAGCAGAAAATTAAAAAGCCGACAAATCAGTGCTTTTAAAACGAACCCGGCGAATCATAGCTAAATGCTAAAATTACCCGAATAAAAACTGCTTCCATTTTCTCCAGTGGTTGTTGTGAGACAAACAGGGGACACCTGGACAGGTGTCCAGTCCATCACAGGGACGATTCAGAGACACCAGTGAACCAAACCTGCATGTTTTTGTCTCCTGAAGGAAACCAGAGTTCCCAGAGGAAACACGTGCACGGGGAGAACATGTAACCTCCGGGAGGAGAACATGCAGACCTCTAACCACTGCTGTACCGTGCAGCTATCAGCCAAATTAAAAATAAACATTAATGTCAGTATTTTAAAAGTCACGCAGCAGCCATCTCCTGAATGATTAAAAAAACAAATGGATGCTGAAGCTGCTGGATGCCAAATAAAAACAAACATACTAAAGAAACTTTAAAGAGCAAAACAACAACCAACAGTGGGAATGCTGACTCAGCATTTAGGCTACAAATAGTGTGCCCACACCTACTGACAACTCTGTTATTAGCTTGTTTTTAATCTTTATGCAGCAGGAAAATATTATTTTTATAAAGAATCATGTGTGCTGTAATGTATTCCTACAACAATTATCTTAAATCGTGATAAAGTGTCTTAATCCTCCTCTAATTGCTCTTAACCCCCCAGGATTCCCAGCACTGATGTCATTTTCTTATTTGCAAACAGCCTCCGTTTCCTCACACGTCTTTGCTGCCAGATGAAGAAATTCAGCCGGTCCTGTGAGTGTGAGCGTGCACGTGTGGCTTTGGGTTCGAGCTCCTCCGGTGCTCGGACTGACCGCCTCCTCCAACCCTGAACGTGTCAGCGGAGCAGAGGAACAACAAACATCGGGTCACGCTGCTTAAAACACAAAACCAGCGTTCCTCGTGGGAATGCATGTCGCCCGCCGCCTCACAGGGCAAAGTTTCAAACTAAAATTTGTTATTTGTTTCAAAATATACGCTGGTAGTCCCACACCAAGGTTGAGCTGTGTCTGTGTCGGCCATTTTGAACAGGGTTGTCTCATTGGAGACAGACAGGCACTAAACTTCATCTTTTACTGATCTGTTCGAAAGAAATATCTTTGCTCCGTTTTGGATTTTGGGATGAATAAAAAGCAAAGTGTCTCCTCCGTGTTTGTGAGAGGAAAGGATATTTAATGTTTGTGTCACAGATTCTGCAGTGATAAATGAACAGGAGGCCAGCCTGCAGCGGGAGGCTCATAAACGTACAGAAGCTCATCTGATTCTCATTTCGCTGTGACAGGAACGTGAATCCTGGCCAACTTCCTTCTCAGGAGCCCCTTATTTTCTAGACTTTCGTCAGGACGGCTCACATCTGCCAACCTGGAGGAAAACACGGGAGTGAAACGGCCCCGAACACGAATACAGGAAAACATCCAGAAAATGCATTTCCTGTGAAAACGCTGAGCTGAAAGATAAAATTAACACCTTTAAATCAGCAAAACCAAAGCTAAGATTTGCAAAAACAGCATCTAAAAGCTAAACATGCAGCTAGCATGCTGACGCACAAAGGTTTCAGGAAGCTGATGCATTTATAGGAGACAAAAATAAATAAAGAGAAATTAAGAATAAAAAAGTCCCAGCTGTAACGTCCTGAACGAGCTGACAGAATCAGAATCAGCATCCAGACGGTAATCGTTGTTGGATGAAACGGGCCTTTTTTTCCATACAGTGTAAATCCCTACATATAAACATCTATCAGTGTTTTCTCCTTCTGCAGCCGTTTCAGTGAAACTCACTTCCAAAGAAGCAGCACCTCCTCGTGACGGAGACGCTGCAACTTAAAGGATTATTTATTGATGAACTTTCATAATTCATGCTTCTTCATCAACATCTGCCGCTAAGAAACACGACTAAAATTAGTTTCATGGACCAATGACCTAAATATTCACCAAAAACTGCAATTAAGAACAAGCTTTCTTTTTGTTTTTTAGATCTTAAAAGTAGCTGAATACAACCTGAAGAACAACAGCCTTTTATCAAATGTTAATTTTTAGATTTGTTTATTTATTCATATTCTGATTGCCATGTCGATGTTATTGTTGTTTTAAATTTATTTTAAATCTGGATGCCAAATTAAATCAGACGGAGGAAATGTAGCTATTTGGCTAACTCAGGTTTGTTCAATAATAACCCATTTTTAAATAAAATAATCATATTTCTATAATAATAGAGTCCTAAAACAAAAAGTAAAGATGAACTTCTTGGAGCAGGTCTGCAGTCTTTACAACTAAAAGTTATTTTTGCTGTAAATCAAACATAATTTACCTGATCAATCAAATTAAGCTGAAACATTTTGTAAAGTTCTGTGTATATTTATATAAACATATAAACCCTCCTGTTTGTCCAACGCACTGTCCTCTTATGAAGACGCACATTTCTGTTGCATCGGGACATTTTATTTATTTTAAAAAGTGTAGGAAAGGAAAAAAGGACAAAGATTTCTTTCTCATATTTGTGAAACTTGAGTAAAAAGAAGCTCAAACAGAGATAAATAAAGATAAACCACTGATTTGGTTATTTAAGACGTCCGGTTTGTGTCAAAGCTCGCTGGTTAAAGACCCCTGATTCAGGTGATTTACCGTTTCTTCCAGCCTACATTCTGATTTCGGTCGTGTTGTTTGGTTTGTTGGTCTGTTAGCATTTTCAGGAAATGTTGAGGTTTTTTTCTGGATCAGACTGTTTTTAATGACCCTGAGGCTTTGGCAGAAGTCTGAGTGATTCTATTTAATCATGGAAAAGTATTTTTTATGACAATATGTTTTCTTTTCCAACACCTCAATAACTGTGGTGACTTATGGAGGGATTAATAATTAAAAAAAGCTGTTTCAGTTCTTCAGTCGGTCAAACAACTCGGAGCGTCTTTCTGCCATCGGAGTTTATTTTGAACAGATTATTAAAATAGAAAGTCAGCTTCAGAGAATCTGTACACCCAGTCCACGCTGATCCATCGGACAGGTGAAAATAAAGATCCCTGGCTAGCAGGATTAGCATTAGAGCGTTCTTCGGCTGCAGGACTTCGGCTGAGAGAAGCCGACTTCAGTTCGAGCGTGTGGACAAAAACGTGATCGAATCAAAGAGCAGCAGCGGAGGTTAGGGCTCGTTAAGATGCTTCCTCTGCTAACGTTTGTTATCTTAACGAGGCCTGCAGGAGGAAGTGATGAAAGGAAGCTCAGGGTTCGACGCGACCAAAATCTAATAATTACCAAACGGATTCAAAGAAGTGAGTTCAACATCTCAGGTGTTTGCAAAGGTCAAAGGTCACTTAATCCCCCACATCTTGGCTTTAGGAGGTTTTAAAGCGTGCCTCGTTGAACTAGTTGGAACTTTTTTGTCCCCTCTTCTTCTTCCTCCTCCTCCTCTGCTGTCGGCCTCATTTCTCAGATCAGCGAGTCTTCTTCTTATCAAGCCTCTGTGGAGGCTGACAGCTGTTATCGCACAGTTTGCTAATATGTAACAGGCACTCCCTGCCGCGCCGCTCCGTTTATAGCATCTCGTTGTCGTTTAAGATATCAAATAAAAACTTGAGCGAGGAGAAGGTGCTGAGTCAGCTGGTTTTATCATCTCTGCAATCCCAGATTATTTCATAAAAACAAAGCCGAGGACATATTTATTAACATTTGCTAACTTTATAATTAATTGATAATGAATATAATAATTTATGGGGTTTCTTTCTGTGAGAGGAGAAGCTCTGAGCAACTTTTACAATCACTCAAACTCACAATCAGACACAGACACAAGCCGAGGAGGCTTCCTGTCTGCTGAAGGACTTTTCTTTCAGTGGAATTGTTTCCTTTTCTCAAAAAAACAAAAAATAAAGGCAATGAAAACTAACGAATAAAGAGAAAAACAAAGATTCTGTGGCTCCCATCGGGTTCAAAACGTATCCGTTGCAGACATACATCAAATTACACTCTGTCCAGGGCTTTGTGACATATTTTACTAACAGAAAAGCAAAGATTAACTGATACAGTTACTCAGTCAGGGGTGAAACTACGACACAAACGTTTAGTTAAATATTTGTAAATCGGATTGAATTATCGCCACTTTTGACTCTAAACGTTAATCAGCTGCGGACGTACAGCACAACCAAAGATTCTAGTGGTTAGAGATGAGATAAGATATTTTGCTAACAGACAAACAAACGTGAACACACTTCTTCCATTTTTTTTATTTAAAGAAAAACAATTTATTTCCTCAAACAGAAAGTCTTGAAGTTGTTTCCAGAATTTATTCTTCTTGTTTGTTATTTTCTGATATATTAATAATAAAAGTAACTCGTCTAGTTTTTGTGTTTTTAGAAACAAAGTAGCTTTAAAGGGGGGGATGATCATTGTTGCCAAATATATGACAGTGTTGCTGTTTCCATGCACCAACAACAACAAAAAGCTCCTTTTTATCAGCAGAAACTGCCCTGGACATGATGCAGAGCCTGCAGGAAAGAAGCCCGCGTTTCCTACGACCTGTGAACGCATCGCCTGCGCCTCCTTCACGTTTCGGTAACTTCCTGAAGTCCGACTTCGTGCTGAGTTTAAAGTCACGCCTCGGCTCCGGTTAGATACGTGGCTCCCGCTTCATCCTGGGGGATGTAGTCTTTTTTTACACCGAGTTAAAGACGCGACTCGTGGGGTGAAAACAGCAACAACAGGCGGCGCAGGAATGCAGCCACGGATCCGGGGCTGAACCGGGTTCCTCCGGTGCTGCGTTCACTTCCTCCCTCCAAACTCAACAGCTGAAGTAATAAACGCCATTAGCCGACAGAACCGGCCGACAGAACCGCTCACAGCCGAGCCCAGCTGCCCCTTACCTGGATCGGAATGATGCCGCCCGGACCGTCCGAGTTGTCGAAGACCCGGTCCCGGTACAGGGACCACAGGCCCACGTTGGGCAGGAACAGGAAAGCCGCCACGAGCAGCCCGGCGACCTGCAGCAGCCGCTTCTGTCTCCGCCTCATGTCTCTCCGAGTGTTCCGACGGCTCGCTTCTCCGAGCGGAGACAACTTTGAGTCCGGCTGCGGGGACGGGGAGCGGCGCTGTGAGACTCCGCCGCCAGGGGGCGCGGCGCGGCGCGGCGCGAGCAGGGCGGGTGGAGGAGAAGAC
>NC_051442.1:849239-857748 GCF_001649575.2 Kryptolebias marmoratus
GGGGTCTTCCACCAGTGTCTCAGATCCACTCTTTACCAGAACCCGTCGTCAAACCAGAACCAGGAAGTTCATCCCATCAGTTGCATCAATTAGTGAGAAATTAATTCATTTTATTACTAAAGTTTAATTACCTCCCAACACTGAAAGTGTGTCTGTTCACAAAATATCTCTTGAAATTCAAAATGGCCGCCACAGCCAGCTGATGTGGCTTAAACTTGGTCGGTTCTGCAGATATTTAGCTAAAATCGTGTTTGAGTTGCTGAGACTAATTCACAAGCCCAAACTTTAATACAAAATTAACCAAGAAGAATAAGAGGAGGAGGAGGAGGAGGAGGAGGAGGAGGACACACCTGAGGAACGATGATGAGTCTGACAGACCGGTCAGAAGCCAGACGACAAGCTCGACTGGCTGGAAGAACAAGTTTTTAAAAAATAAAGCAGGGAGTTCACCAGAATATGCAAATTCATGACGAAGCTCATTAAATCAAAACCAAACTCTACCTGGAGCCACCTGTAGTCACCTGCCACTCACCTGTCAGGTTGAGTCACAGACAGAGAGATTAGTGTAATTACAAAACGCTGACCTACATTTAAAATGCTGAGTCAGCGTTTATCTCATTGTTTTCTTTTATCTAGCTTCTTTCAGATGTTTGATTTTACTTCTGCATCCTGTGAGCAGAAGCAGTTAAAACATTGTTCTGATCATGATTTAGTCATTTTATGGGCTTTGTTCCTATTTTTCTTGCACATCTCCTTGTTTTATGGTCATTAAGATTTGCTTGACTTCCTGATTTATTTTGAACTGATTCAAACTTTGGATCATGTCTGAAAGAACCTGGTCCTCTGTCGGGTGGTCTTATAGATGGAGCAGAGGCATCTGATCTGGGGTCTGTTACACCTCAGGATCCTGCAGGAGGAGCTGGACGCTGAAGGACGAAAAGTTTTTTTGAGCAGAAAACTAGATGGTTGGATTTAAAAAATATAAATATTTGCTCATCATTCTGGATGCAAAGATAATATCTTGTATTTTTCAGCTCAGTAAAGTCAATCTTCTTCTTAACAAGTCGTGACAGCAGATCATTATCGGTAACTCACAAACCAGATTGTTTCCATTCAGCAGAACTGAATCACTGGGCGGTTTGGAAATCTTTTCAGAGATATGCCGTCTTCACAACTGGGTTTATTTTAAATGTCTTTCCTGGAGATGTCTCATAAACGGTAAGTGGACTGTACTCATCCAGCGCCTTTCTAGCTAACCAGGCTACTCAAAGTGAAGTCTGTCCTCATTTGAGACTCTGCTCCGTCTCTGCAGAGCAAATCTGAAGAAATCCTTCTACAGAGTCTAATCAGTGCTTTAGATGACATTCATCCATCAGTGGGGCTCAGTGTCTCACCCAGAGACGCTTCGATGTGTGAGTTCATGCTGGGGGAATCGAACCTCCGACTCTGTTCTGCACACAGATGCAGGGTTTGTGCTGCAGGTGGTTCAATGTTTGGTCATTTAGCCGCCGTGCCAGCCTGGTGTTAGCTCTGCAAACACATTGATTCATTTTGCTGCTTTTCTCTGTCTTCTGAGGGTTCTGCTCGTGTCAGCCGGTTGTTTGTTGGGCTGTGCATTTGGAGAGGACTTTCAGGCTCGTTTCAGTGCTTTTCCCCCCGTTTCATTTAGTGGTAATGCAAAAGTGGTTTCACCAAAAAAACCATTAAATATTAAAGCAGCATGAGACACACCTGAATACCTGTCAGTTTGCTGCTCTGGAGCACGCAGGTGGGCGTTAACATCAATCCAAGGCAGTGATCTTAGAGTTGTTGCCCCCCATTTATCTGGGAAGGGTCAAAGGTCAATTCTAAGCTATCAGGAGTCCATCGTTCCACAGAGAGAGAGATTATTCACAAGTAGGAAACCTTTCAGACAGCTGCTGATCTGCCCAGTAATGAATGTCTCAGCAAATTCACCCCAAAGGTCAGACCGTGCAGTGCTCAGAGAAATGAGCTCCATCTCAGCCTCTACAGGCCTCAGTCAGCAGGTTAAAGGTCAAAGGTCATTAGAAAAAGACTGACCAATTATGGCTTGTTTGGGAGGGAGAAAGAATCCAACAGATCAGCACAAACAGCTCCTCCCAGCTGTCAGCACGGCGGTGGAGGGCTGATGGTTTGGGCTGATTCTGGAGTCAGATGTGGTTCTGGAGCAGAACGGTCCAGAACCAGAACCAGAACCTCAGAGAGTTGAGCAGACCTTAACTAAATTAGAGCGGGTGCAATCAGTGCTGAAGGTAATAACTGTGGAAATAATGAGAAATTTGGGCTGGGCTGGATTATGTGTTGCTTCCAGATGACCTAATTATGGATCATCATCATTATTAGTTAGTTGTTGTTTTGTTTTGCTGGTAACATATTTTCTGCATTTAATTTCCAGGAGCACAGCTAAAAATGCAAAATATCGGGTACAAGTTTGCTTTTATATCTCATAGTAGCATTATATCATTTGTCTCAAGATATTTTCTGCCTAAATCTCATAAATGATGCAGAAAAACAAATGTTCCTAAATCAGTGCTTCTTGTTGATCGGACCCGTGGCCCCATCAGACGTGTCTGTCAGGGTGGGCTGATGCTCACTAATTGCTCATCAGAGGCAGCTCCACGCCGGAGTGAGCGCTCCTAATGGGTTTCAGCTCAGTTGATAATCATCAGTTTGCAGCAGAGGGAATACCAGCATGCTAACAGGATGCTCCGTTTGGAGGCCCCGCAAATTACCGGGATTTTTTTTTTTTTTGTGCAGCCTCTTTCAAATCCACACTAAGCCTGTGATACAAACAGGAGAAGTTTTAAAGTGAAGCGCTATTCAATCAACATAAATCCCCTCCACGCTCACAGGTTGGTGCGGTTCATCCATAATTCATGCTGCGAGACGCCGAACAGATTGACTTGTCACAACTCAGGCTGCTCCAGACGAGAGCAATGAGCTGTTATCTGTCCGACTCCTGACCAGGAATAAAAACAGGCAGGATTAGTTCATCCAGACTTCCAGTACAAATTGTTCGAGTGCCTGATCTTTGACCTCTCTTACCTCCACACGTGTACCTGACAAACACAAGTGTTTGTTTACAGAGCCAAGAAGAAGGAAGGAGGACAGGGAACAGAGAGGATGTGTTGGAAAGTGTGCTACTTGAACATTTCTGGCCTGAGTGGATCAACAGGGTCAGTTAATCTAAGCTGAAGGAAAGATTTCCATGTTTAACCCAACAGTGGTCATCAGTCTCGTTACCATCGTGAATAATAGAGAAACAGCTCTACAGCCATGCAAAATGTCCAAGCTCTCTTTTTTCTTCGATAATTCATTACATAAATGTATCTGAGTTGAAGGTTGAGGGACTTCTCAGGCAGCCTTTTGTGAAGATTGGGCTAAATGGAGATACTTCAGCTTTAGATGGAAACACTGAAAATCAACATTGTGTGTAAAATAAAATAAATAAAATGCAGCAGTTCAGAGTCCTTCCTGAGGAGAACCGATCAGTTTAGTCTGAACGTTATAAGACATGTTTGTTAATAATCTGAGAGCAACTTAAAGTGTTTCAACCTTCAGCATCATGACAGACGCTTCCAGCCCCACGGGTCCAGTAAGAAAGGATTAGACATCCAATGAAAACCTGGAAGTTGAAGCCAGAACCGGGACCAGCGTTCCCCGTAGGCTGGTCTCAGAACAAGGTTTAAATCCCCCTCTCCCCTCGATGAAAACAAACAGGATATTTATTTTATTTAGTATTCTCAGCATAAGGCCAAACATCTTGTGAAGGAGATATTATGACTTCACTTTAGAACAACATGTTTTATTTTTACAGGAACAAAAACAGTGAACACCAGTAGTTCTCAAAATGTTTAACTCATCAGGTACCAGAGCTTACAAACAATATAGTATTTAAATTATTTCAGGAAGCTACATTATTTAAATGGCATTTTAACTTAAAATAGCTGCATGGTTTCCACGTGCACTTGACTGCATGGCCCGTGTGACACAAACTTTATCTTCACCAGCTGCAACCAACCAGACGTTTCTAACCGTGCATGTCACGTGCAAAAAATTCCCCAACAAAAGGCAACATTTGGCTGCAGCTAACATTAAAAATAAACTGATTTTGGTCACAATCAAACTTCAGACACAGAAACGATGCAGAAGATTGAACCTAAGTTCAGAGGAGCAGCGAGGAAATGTTTGTTTTTTACGACTGAACCGAACACAGAAAGGTTTCATTACTGCAGCTGTTAATTAAACTACAAAACCCTTCAAAGTAAAGCAGCCACATTTCATCTGTGTCGGTGTGTTTGAGTGAGAAGAACGTCCTTCCTGCACGTTTTCTCTGCAGTGACCCCGGCTGTTTCAGAGAAGAACCTCCATCGTAGCTGGAGATCTGCATCATCTCATTGTCAAAAAACATTTTCTGTAAATACGATTCTGTTAAATTCTTGATCCTTATTGAGTTCTCCAGCTAACATTTTCAGTCATCTGCTTAGAATCCGTATAACCTCCTCCAGGGATCCCTGAGGGCCTGAACATGTTTCTGTAGAATTGTGTGTTTTGTTGTGAGTCTGTGCGTGAACTCTGCAGCTTGTAAAACAAACATCGATCCGGTGGAAGTTGTGCTCTGCGCCACGTGAGTGACCCAACATTGTGTTTCATGTTTCGTTTTAATCCGCTCATGTGGAGCCATATTTTCTCCTGCTGTGAAACCAATCAATGATAATCTCATGATTGACAACTGCACTGGAGTGAAATGTAAAGCGTGGGACTGATTCTGCATGCCAAGTGTGTCCCTGCAAGCAGCAATGATGAAAGCAGGAAGCTCCACGTGAACTCTGACCCTGCTTTGGGACAAGAAACTCCATCTTTCAAACATCATTGTGTGGATTTACAAAATCAGCAACATCTTAGCTTCAAGTACATCATTTGACGTTTTATCATTTGTATTTTATTGTTGAGAAAGTCCATTACACTCAGCTCCTCTAAGTCTGAGGTCCCGGTTTAACCCAGAATATTTATAATGCTCCCTCTGGTGTCAGGGGGGATGCTTTGCATCAATCTGAGAGAACCTGTTCCTGGATGATGGCAGGATGAAGTGGAGATGTGCCTTCAGTCATGACGGCGCTGCTCTGGTCTGTCGAGGTGAAGAAGAAGCTGAGCTGAAACTAATCAAGTTGGGTTTCAACCTGAATATGTATCACAACTAAATTAGCTTCCTGTGTCGGGTGACCTGGAACAAGCTGAGGTGGTTCAGGTACAGTTTCTGATTGGTCTACCTCCTGGATGTCTCTTTTCCTGTGTGGGTCAGGCAAGATGGATGGATGTTTGTCACAATAAAACAGAACTGAAACAGTCAGTTAAAGAGCTCAGAAGAATCTAACTTGATCCAGTTTGGCCTAAACCTGTTTAGAAAGTGAGGAAAAAACCCAGAAACCAGTGAGTTTAAACATCTCAGTTAAAGTTTGTAAATGAAATCTGCAGCGTGGTATAGGCTAAAACAAATCAGACATGAGAGAGGAAGAGTTTTACATCTGAGACAGAAATATATGACGAAGGAGCAGAGCTGATAATTTAACTACAGCTTCTCTACAGGCGACAGAATCTGTTCTTGTGTGTCAGAGTTCAAATAATGCATCTGTAAATACATCTACACAAAATAATCTGATTTCCATCCAATCTGCTGTTTGTCTGGGTTTAAATAGCAGCTTAAAGCAAAAAGCTGTAAAATCAGGTGGACTAGTGTCAGAAAAAGGGCAAAGGTTAATTCCCAGAAACCAACATGTCTCTGAAGGCATCATTTCAGACCACAAGTCATAAATTCTCCCAGATGAAACTGAATAAAACCTGTTTTTACAGTGAAGAGATGCCTTTCTGAACCTGCTTACACATTTCTGCATTTTGTGGAAGACAGGAATTTCTTTTGAAATTAGAAAATACCTTTGAAAGTGATCAGCAGCAGTCTGAGGCGAGCGTGGAATGTGGATCAATAAAATCAGTAAAAAAAAGACCATCATTCTGAAGTGATGCTCAGAGACACTCAAACAACACATTTAACAGGATCAACTCTGAATCTCTGATATCTACACTTCCAACCATGTGTACAAATATACAAACTGATCGCAGCCGTATGCTGCCTTCATCGGGTGGAAGAAGTCTTGATTATGACACTAAATGGGGTCTATAAGCAACAATTTACACTAGTTGAATTATCTGGCTACTTAGGATACAGAAACACACAAAACAACAACAATGTAAAGAAAAAAACAACTTTTTTCTTATTTTCAGCCCATTGTTTATCCCTACAAATGAATCAGACTGGAATCAAAGTTTCAGCTCAGATATTGAAGACTCGAGGCCGTCTAATTCACTGGGATTTTAAGGGTTCTGTGAATTCCCCCTGAAATCAGGTTGGGAATGTGTTATATTTCCATACGAGCTGCTATAAATGACTGTCCTGTAAAGGAAATCATCAGGTTTTATCACATTTTAAATCCCTGACTGGTGCCATTTACACACCGACTGACAAAACGTAGAGCTGCGTCGGCAGAGCTCGCCGCCGGGACGCCAGGTGAATGCCCCGCCCACTTCAACCATGAGGCTGCTGATAACATCTAAATGTAATGAATGAAGTCAGTGAATCTGCTGCATGTGATGAATTACAAGTGACCTCAGGTATTTATCTTGTCTCTGCTGCACATTTATGCTGTCAGACGTTAAAAATATTACAAACTAAGAGGCTCTGATGGGTCGGCCATGTTTTAAGGTTACACCTCCATTTTCATTTAAGAGGGAAACTCCTCCTTCGCTGCTCGTCCTTCGTTGCCTCTTAGATTGTTTAACGTTTGTATTTTGGTGTTTCAGTCCCAAATCTCTGGTGTTTGGATCGTAGTTCTGTCCAATTAGCTCCTTCACAGGACTCAGATACTGACGGACATAAATAATATAACCAAATAATTCTCAGAAAAAGAAGAGATTGGGACATTTGTTGAGGTTTTCCTGGTCTTCCAGTGCTGAGGATTTTAAAGAAAAGAGACAAACACTGACATGAAATGCTGCTGTAGGTTCTCAGTCATGCAGGACGTAAATCTGAAAAAGGTTAAAAACAAAAACAACTGGACTTCGGTTCTGTAGATGAAGACGTTTCGCAGCTTGGACTGACATGAACTCCAACCCAGACAGTTACAGCTCAGCTGCTCAGATTCAGGATATCAGCAAACATCAGGAAAACATTTTAATCACTTCTGAGTGAGAAAAGTTTGATTGTTGGTATAAAAATAAAGTTTATGTTAACAACCAGCCAGTTAAATGAAGCGGATTAAGAGGTATTATTAAAACAAACTCAGAAATGCTGGTTTCAGAGATTATTTCTGAAGAATAAAAAGGCTTCAGATACATAAAGTTACAGAACATATTAAGGAGAGCTACTAAAAACTGAACAGATGCCAAAATCTAATAAATCTCCTGCAGGAGATCAAAGCTGGGCTGTACCTCTTTCTATCCATCATTCCTAAAGTTGCACTGAATCATTTCTCAGGAAATAATTGCTGCCAAAAGCTTTCTAATATCCTTTTCTTGTCAGTCCTTGTTGTCTGACATCACATTAATCGCCTCCCTCACAGCTTCCCTGAGAGTTTTTATTAAATGTTAATGCTGCGATCGTTTCTCTGGGCATGCTCAGATCTGTAATGTTTCTGCAGCAGGGATCATCTTCTTCCGTCTCTCAGGACGTCATAAAACTCAGTGTGTCTCAGGAAAACACCACATTATATGTTCGATGATTTGGGAGCTTGGACAGGTGTGCTAAAGAGTGTATATTCTGAAGTGTATAAAATATCAGTTTTTTTTTCTTTAAATCAACAAAAGAAGCAATAATCAGCCTTATTATTGATGCCATTTGAGCCTTTTTTAAATTACTGCAGAAGACAGAAACATGAATGTGCTCTTCCTCTTTTTTTATCTCACTGGTGGAAAAAAAAACAAGTTGTCTGTTAGAAGATATGTCCAGACATAAAAACAACGGATTCTGAGTACAAACAGGTGGAATGGGCTTCCTCCGTCATCCGAGGGGAGCTCAGAGGAGAGCCGCTGCTCCTCTTCGTTAAAAGGAGTCATCTGAGGAGGTTCAGGAATGTGATGAGGACACCTGCTGGTAGCTTTCTGCTGGAATTTCACTGGGAGGAGATCCAAAACTCAGAGGAGTGATTATAAAGCCTCTCTGACCTTAGGAGCCTTTCAAAGAGGGACGGATGGATGAATGGATGGATGGACGGATGGATGGATGGATGGATAGATGAAGGGATGGATGGACGGATGGATGGATGGATGGATAGATGAAGGGATGGATGGAAGGATGGATGGAAAGATGGATGGACGGACGGATGGATGGAGGGAGGGAGGGATGGATGGACGGATGGATGGATGGACGGATGGATGGATGGATGGATGTAGGGACGAATGGAGGGATGGATGGATGGATGGAAAGATGGATGGACGG
>NC_051442.1:859380-860274 GCF_001649575.2 Kryptolebias marmoratus
GAATGGAGGGATGGATGGATGGATGGATGGACGGACGGATGGATGGATGGAGGGAGGGATGGATGGATGGATGGATGAACAGATGGATAGATGAAGGGATGGATGGATGGATGGATGAACAGATGGATGGACGGACAAAGAAACTAGCAAACAGAAAGCAAAACTGGCAGAGGAGATTTAAAACCCCAGGCAGTTTACCTTTCACTCCTCTCCTATAATAAAATATGGCTGATATTATTTCTCATTTTCATTTTTACGTCCTCCACCATCGAAACACCATCTGCTCCAAATCACAACATCCTTTAAAACAGCCTGCTGGCTCTTTGGTGTTTATTCTCAGAGTGATAATCGTTAAAAAGAGCACGACTGTGTGTGTAAACATCAGATGACAGACTCACTTCTGTTCTCTCACTGTCCTCGTGTCCATCTGGACATCAACGTTGAAATCACAGCTTCACAGTTTGTTACATTTTTAACAGAAATATTTTTAACAAGAAAAAGTCTGCGAAGACGTTGAAGCTGTGGTGATTGGTGGTTTGTGTGTGTGTGAGCACTTCCTGGTGGACGTCTCCTGAGCTGGTGACGGACGCCTCATCACCACTCCTCTCACACCTGTGGCTGATCAAGCTGATGGGATTTGGAGGAGTACTTAAGGCTGCAGTGAGGACCAGATCAGCGCTGGAGCATTGTTTACCATTCGGTAACGTGCAGAGCCTGTGAGAAACTTGACTGAGCTTTTGTGTACTCCCTGTTATGATCTGTTTGTTTTTTGTATCTGCTAAACCTGTGTTCAGGATACCTTGCCGTCTGTAACCAGTCTGGTCTGTTTTCTACTGCCTGCCGCCTATTGAAGTACTTACCTGCGCAACTGAACCTACCTGTGCCTGCGACTAC